>NC_057794.1:373144892-373232433 GCF_018294505.1 Triticum aestivum
GTTGCTCATATCGTGTGTATGGTATCTTGCATTGCTATGTCATTTGCTTGGTTTAGACATGCTTTGTGTGAATGCCACCTGTTTAGTGTCTAATTACCATATATGTGAATTATGCAATGCCATCTTGTTGCAAAACATTATATATGTGAATTATGCAATGTTATCTTGTTGCAAGGCATTATGTATGTGAATTATGCAATGACATGCTGTTTAGGCAAGCGTCATATATGTGAATTATATCATGCCATCCTTTTTTGTATTTCTCATTGCTTTTGTTGACAATGTTTGTATATCCAACTGCTCTTCCTGTGCATCAGCCATTTGAATTGGTGATGGAGAAATCTAGAGTGAAAACAAGGTCTTCAGAGCAGACAATGCTACCTGCTGAAGTAGATATCTTGCTGGTTATAGATAGCTCTTCAGAGGAGGATTCACAGGTAGATGACCAGTCCTATTATCCCCCTGAGGTGTATGCTCAAACTTGGCAGGGTTATATTACTCATATAATGCATATGTTGTATTGCAATGCTTAGTTTTTACATCATATACACAATATTGAATGCCATCTCCTTAGTTGACACATCATATATGTGATTGCCCTCTGCTCACTTCCTTATTATATAAATCATATATTTGAATTATGTCATGCCATGATGTTTACATAGACAACATGTATCTGAATTATGGCATGCCAACCCATTTTGTAAAGAGATAATATAGTTATATCATCTCATCCTGTTTACATAGTCATCATATTTAAATTATGTCATTCTGTCCGTGAATTATATCATGCCATCATGTTTCCATCGACGACATGTTTGTGATTTATGGCATGCCAACCACTTTAATAAACATATCGTATAGTTATATCATGTCATCCTGTTTACGTAGTCATCATATTTTGAAGTATGTCATTCTATCCTGTTTAGTTAGCCATCATACATGTGAAATTGTGTCATGCTGTCCTGTTTAATTAGCCATCATATATGTGAAACTATGTCCTGCTATTCTGTTTGCTTAGACAACATAAATGTGAATTATTTCATGCCCTGTTTTCTTCCCTACTATCCATTGCACCTGCCTATCTTACAATGTCTGTACATTCAATTACTTTTCTTGTTTATCAGCCATTTCAATTGGAGGGGGTGATGGCAGTATCTGTGGGAGTAAAAACACGGTCTTCAGAAAAGATCATGCTACCTGTTGATGTAGATAGAACCACGGTTGTACTTGCCCAAGAACCAGCCCCACCACACATAACCCACACTCATGCAGATTGTACCCCTACCCAGTTAGACAGAGAACCATCTACACCCCTTCTAACCCCAACCCCAGCAGAAAGACACTCAGTTCCCGTTGACACAGCACCGTCCCCACCACAGAGCACCCAAACACGAGCAGTTAGTAAGGCAACTACAGTGCCCAAATCACGAGGACCACCACTCTGAACCCAAAGTCAACGCTTAAAGCAGAAGAAGAATTGTTCTCAAGTCAGGTTCCATAGCTATGGTTCATACTACTTTGCTCTTGCATCACTGCATTTACTGATACCAACTAATTTCAAATTTCAAGGATGCAATTGAAACTCCAATGGCGCAACAGGTATGTTTTAAACCTGTTTCTTCAACGTGTTTGGCTGTTTGCTGTTGTAACTTGCTCTATGTTGATTTCAGTTTCAATTGAATAAACAGTTGTGTTCTCATGCCATGCACATTACAAGTGTTGTTATTGCTGTGTAGTTTCCCACACTTATATTCTGTCTATACTTCTTTGTCTTAAATAGATATGATTCGAACTGTATCTATCTTGATTTGGCAACATAAACTAGAATGATATAGACCATATAGTGACCATACTACATAGATATATGTTTGTTTCATGCTGTTATCCTATCCACCTTACTACTGAACTGGTTTACCAAAATGAGTTTCATATACTACATTGTAAACCTGAGATGTGTTTGTTTATTTCTCTTTTAGAACACGGATAAAATATTGGAGAAGAGTACCCTGTTATGCAATGGTAAAGGAAGTAATGCAAATAAGATTCAAGATAGTGAGACATCCCTGTTGGTCTCCAAGAAAGCTGATAAAAATTATATTGAAGACACTGAGACAACCCAAAGTCCTGTCTTGATGTAGTGTTCGAGTTACTGGCTACCACTTCTGGCACCAGCTCTCCGAACTCATTGCCTGAATCAGTTCGGCTTCTTGAGTCTCAACTTCAAGTTGAAAGAGATCGATCAGATGTTATGCGACAGGAAGCCGAAGGACTGAGGAAGTCCCTGCAGAATTCAGATGCATACTTTCTGGTGCAACAACAAGCACTGGAGGACTTAAGCACCAAACAAGAGAAACTTAATAAGCTTGCTAAGCATCTTGCCAGCATTATGGGTACCCAGGATATTGTTTCTTGAGCTCTTCTGAAGTGGTTTCAGTTCTGGACTTGTTTTGCTGCGGCGTTTATATGCTGCTGTGTTCCCTATATTTGCACTGGTGGCAAACTTTGATGCCCAGTGGATGTAATATGTGTAATAGCCGTGATAGCCTAGCATTAGTTGCTTGCTTATTTATTTCCTTGTTGTCTTGTTTATTTGTTTGCCTGTAGTCATTGCAGTTCTTTTTCCGCGGTTAACTAGTGGCTGCAATAACCTATTTTTTGAAACTAGGCCACAATAACCATGGGCTAATATTTACTGTAGTGACACTGGGCCTCCTACGGGCCGTAGAAACAGTGGGCCTTCTACGGTCCGTAGAAACAGTAGGCCTTCTATGGGCCGTAGAAACAATGGGCCTTCTACCGGCCGTATCATCAATGGGCCTTATACGGGCCGTATGATCGATTGGCCAAACATGGGCCAATAACAGGCCGCATTATGGTCGTAAACGGGCTAGAGTTGGAATCGTCCGTTCATGGGCCGACCGTAATGGGCCATCATTAATAGGCCGTATTTGATGACGCTATGAAAACGGCCCAACGTATTAACGGACCACAAATGGGCCGACAGTAACCACGGGCTGAATTTGGCCCACAAGCAGAAAATGACAGTAACGGGCCATAAGTAAACGAATGATGGAAATGAGCCCAAGAATAAATGGGCTCTGAGAAGGCCAAAAGATAACATGGGCTGGAAACGGCCCAACGGAATAACGGGCCGTTAATGGGTATAAAGTGATACACTATTCATTATGGGCCAGTTTCACCACGGGCCGTTAAATGGGTGTAAAGTGATAGACTGTTCATTATGGGCCAGTTTCACCACGGGCCGTTAATAGGCCAAGAGTTACATAGGGCCTCATATGGGCCGAAAGACGTCATGGGCCATAAATGGGCCAGAAGTGAAAACAGGCTGGAATCATATTGGATGGCCTATATGACGCTACTGGGCCTAATTTGGATAGGGCGTAATGGGCCTTGGGTTAGCGGGCTGTAAATGGGCTATATGCGAACATCACAGGTATGACTATCTTGATTCTGTCATAAATTTGTCATGGATGTACATGCATGACAAAAAAGCGACCTACTGTGACAAACATGTATCATCACGGAAGTGTATTTTTTGTAGTGTAAATGAGCATACAGTGCACTTTCCGAAGAAACAATTCCAAGTGAATGTTATTAATGTTATTGAAAAATCTCCTACACTCACTATTGGAAGTTTTCAACTACCTCTACCTACTGTTAAAAATAAATATGAAATGCTTATTTTTGGGGACATTCATATCCCCGTTGACGTAACTTAGTGATTTACGAAAGTTCTTCGGTTTCATGCTAATCGAAAGTGGTTGTTAATAAGACCTGATCAACCTTATTAATGGATCATTTTTGATAGGTATGAAGTTGATGAATTTAGTAAGGACTACCTTCTGTCCCTACCTTTTTGTTTTCTGTTTTTATTAATTAAATAAAATAAAATGCCATGTTTTGTCCGTTTTCTGAATTTTCCGTGCAATAAAAATTACCCAAAAATAAAAGTTCTCATAATGCTCTAAAAATTTAATATGATTTTTTCTTAATATTTAAGAATTTCTGGTGCAAATAATATCAAAGAGAGGTGCACCAGGTGGGCACAACCCACCTGGGCGCGCCAGGACACCCAGGCACGCCCTGGTGGGTTGTGGTCCCCACGTGGCCCCCTCACTTATCTCTTTTCACCACATCATCACCTACCTCTAGAAAAAAATCCACCCTTGCTCTCTCTCTCGTGTTCTTGCTCTCAGACCCGTCGATTTTGATCTCTTTGCTCGAAGCTCCGTTTCCGAAACTGTTTCGAGGGATTGTTGCTTGAAAATTGTACGCAAACATGATGAACCTATTTGGAAGTTCTTCGAGGAGGAGATCCTCGAGGGCATCTTCTAGTGACAGCTCCGCTCGTCAGTCTTATGTTGAACCAAGTGAAATATCCATTCAAGATGCCGCCACCAAAACATGCCTATGGCCATGCGATGATTATATGGTGTGTGTAGGCATTAAGGAGGAATTTGAGCAATATGTTCACAATGCCGATCTCGGTCCCTACATTTCAGATAAGTGCGATCAACACCATACTCTCACTGAATCATTTATCAAAGGATTTAAATTCCACCACCGTGAGTCTAGGGTGTCATTTAAGCTTTATGAAAATCCATTTACCATATCACTAGAGAGTTTTGCTCACCACTGCAAACTCCCATTCTGGGGTTCGCTTGACGAACCGCCAAGGGCTGAGTACCAATGATTCTTGACTAGTCTTTGCTATGGTGAGATGAGGGGAGTGGCGCAAGGTAGAATAAAGAGCGTTCATTTTCCCGCAATTCAGTAGTTTGCATTATTTAGCGGGAAATGTATCGTAGGCAAGCAAGATTGTAGTACACTTTGTGCTCCAGACTTGAGCCTCATACGCACCACTCTCACTTGTGATAGGAGTTATAATCTTGGAGCAATTGTCGCACGCAGACTACAGCATAACGCTAATAGTGGCTACTTCTATGGTGGAATTTATGCCACGCGTTTAGCATGAGGGTTGGGTGTTTCACCTTTGCCCTTTGACCCTATCCTACCCACACAGTATTTAGACTTTGATGCTATGAAAAATCATAAGATCCTTAAAGGAAATATTCATAATTTCACCTATAACTTGTTGTTTAACCAAGCATCTGTTGTGCACACATATTTGCCCGTGTCTACTCTTTTTGATTATCACAGCAAGGGAAGATATTTCGTCCTTGAGAGCGAGGCCCGAGCCCACAACACTGTAGTCGAGGCAGCATGGCAGGCCGAGGCATCCGCACCGAGAGCCTCCATGAGCTACCGCTCCGACTACTATCCACGCTAGCAATTGATTACCAAGCTAGGCCAAAAGCCTAAGCTTGGGGGAGTACGTGTTTCTCACCGACATTATATTCATGATCAAACATTTCATTCCAGTTGTCGGTGTTCACACTTTTTCATTGTATCATCCATGCTAAATTTTATTTTCTTTCTTTCTTCTTGTGTGTTTGAAAAACCTTAGAAAAACCAAAAAAAATAGTTGTAGTTGTTTTACTTTCTATGCATGCTTAGCTGTAGCACTAAAAAGAAAACCCAAAAAGATTTCCTTGTTCTTCTTTTGCTTGTTGGGAGTTTTCCCGTGTAAATAGTTTTTCTCACTTTTGCTTTCCCTTTTATTTGCTTGTTCAAGACAACCAAAAACTCCAAAAATATTTCAGTGTGTTTCTTTGAATTTATTTTCTTTTAATTAAGTCTTGCCAAGGAGAAGACCACGATGAAAATGTTGAGTGGTTGTCATTTGAATAATTGTTGATCTAATAAAGAGCCTATTTTACCTTGTCTTCTCATGTTGAATAAAATGTTTGCAGATTCTAGCTTAGTCCACGACACTCTTGCACTATTATTATTTTCACATCCTTTGTTCATGCAAGTGAAAGGAAATAATGATGATATTCGATGAACTGGTCATGGCAGAGAGAAACTGGTATGAACTTGACTTGTTGTATTTTTGTAAATATGTTTAAACTAGTATCCATGATTCAGCCCATTATGATTAAACATGTTTGCAATGACAATTAGAGATTATAGTTTCTCATGCCATGCATAAGTAGCTAGAAGTGGATAATGATTTATCTTGGATATCAACATTGCATTAAAATGATTGTGATGTAGTATGATGATATGGTATCCTCCTCTGAATGTTCGAGTGGCTTGACTTGGCACATGTTCATGCATGTAGTTGAATCAAAACCAACATAGCCTCTATGATATTTATGTTCATGGTGTTCATATCCTACTCATGCTAGTGTCCAATGTTACTTATGCAGAATGCATGTTCATGACCGTTGTTGCTCTCTAGCTGGCCGCTTCTCAATCTAATTGCTAGACTTCGCCTGTACTAAGTGTGAATTCTGCTTGTACATCAAAAACCTTGAACCCTAGTTATTGCAGATGAGTCCACCATACCTACCTATATGCGATATTACCCTGTCGTCCTAAGTAAATTTGCATGTGCCACCTCTAAAAACTTCTAATAAATATCCTTTTTGTGTAACTGGATCGTTCATGGAACACAGGAGGTGGTCAGTATCTTCCATGCTAAGCGGGTTATTCTCAGGTCGAGTGTTTATTCATTCGCCATCGCACGAGAAAAGGGCGGTAATAGGGATGCCCAGTCCCAAACTGCAAACAGAAAAAGCTTACAAACAATCAAACAAAAACTCCCAATGGAGTCAAAACCTTTACTTTTATCTCTTGGGAACCACCACTAGCGTGCTTAGCATGGAAGATATTGGTAAATGATGGTCGTGAAGTAAACAAGAAGGGTGCATGTCTCAAAATATCATTTACCTCTGTTTTAAAACTTGAGCTCTGGCACCTCTACAAATCATTGCTTCCCTCTGCGAAGGGACTATCTATTTGCTTTTATGTTGTGTCATCACCTTCTAAAATAAGCGCCAGAACCTAAGAGCACTGCCGTCATGCTTATGCATTGTGTGTAGCTAATGTTGGGTGCATCATGACTGGATCTTTTCTACCATGAATTACAATGTTTAGTCGCTGCTTGAACTTTGGAGGTGCTCTGCATTTATGTTTTGCGGTCTCAGAAAGGGCTAGTGAGATACCACTATTGTCATATTATATCATGGTTGTTTTGACAATGTGTTGCCATTTGAGATATCTTATTATTGCTCGCTAGCTGATTATGCCATTGATATGAGTTAATATAATTTTTAAGAGTTATTGTCATCATGGTTAGTTATAATATTGGCTGAAAACCTGGGTCTATCGGCTAAAAACAGGTGCTATTTAAGCTTATTTATGCAAACAAGAGCCAAGGAGTTCGTAAAAGTTTTTCTTTTCCACTTTCAGTTTATCAACTGAATTGCTTGAGGAAAAGCAAAGGTTTAAGCTTTGGGGAGTTGATACGTCTCCAATGTATCTACTTTTCCTAATGGTTTTCCTCTTGTGTTGGACTCTAATTTGCATGATTTGAATGAAACTAATCCCGGACTAACGCTGTTTTCGGCAGAACTACCATGGTGTTGTTTTTGTGCAGAAATAAAAGTTCTCGGAATGGAACGAAACTTTGCAAGGATTTTTTATATCAATAAAGAGAATTTCTGGAGCCAAGATCCATTGAAGGGGGGCACTTGGGTGGGCACAACCCACCAAGGCGGCCCCTCTCGGCACGCCCAGGTGGGTTGTCCCCACCTGGTGGCCCCGCAGACCCTGAAACCGACGCTATAAAATCCTATTTTTCCAGAAAATTTCCGAGGAGAAAGAATTATCGCGATCCACGAGACAGAGCCGCCGTCACCTCCTGTTCTTCATTGGGAGGCCAGATCTAGAGTCCGTTTGGGGTTCCGGAGAGGGGGGTCTTCGTTCTTCTTCATCACCAACCCTTCTCCATCGCCAATTCCATGATGCTCCCGACTAGGAGTGAGTAATTCCTTTGTAGGCTCGCTGGTCGGTGAGGAGTCAGATGAGATTCATCATGTAATCTAGTTAATTTTGTTAGGGCTTGATCCCTAGTATCCACTATGTTCTGAGATTGATGTTGTTATGACTTTGCCATGCTTAATGCTTGTCACTTTGGTCCCGGGTGCCATGATTTTAGATCTGAACCGTTTATGTTATCACCATTATATCCATGTTCTAGATCCGATCTTGCAAGTTATAGTCACCTACTACATATTATGATCCGGCAACCCCGGAGTGACAATAGTCGGGACCACTCTCAGTGATGATCGTAGTTTGAGGAGTTCAGGTATTCACTATGTGTTAATGTTTTGTTTCGGTACTCTATTAAAAGGAGGTCTTAATATCCCTTAGTTCCCAAATGGACCCCGCTGCCACGAGAGGGTAGGACAAAAGATGTCATGCAAGTTCTTTCCATAAGCATGTATGACTATTTAAGGAATACATGCCTACATTATATTTATGAACTGGAGCTAGTGCTGCATCGCCCTAGGTTATGACTGTCATGATGAATATCATCTAACAAATCACCAATCCAATGCCTACGAATTTATCTTATATTGTTCTTGCTAAGTTACTATTGCTATCGTTATTGCTACACTTGCTATAAAATTATTGCTATCACTGTTACCGTTACCATTGCTACTGTCACTACTATCAAAACTATCATATTACTTTGCTAATGATCATGTTGCTGCAGATAATTAATCTTCAGGTGTGGTTGAATTGACAACTCAGCTGCTAATAGCTTCAAATATTCTTTGGCTCCCCTTGTGTCGAATCTATAAATTTGGGTTGAATACTCTGCCCTCGAAAACTGTTGCGATCCCCTATACTTGTGGGTTATCAACTAACCTATTGACATAGTGCCTAGTGCCATATGTTGTGTTTTGCTTGTTTTCACTTTGCAGAATATTAGTACCAAACGGAGTCCAAACGCAGCGAAACTTTTTGGAGAATTTTTCTGGACCAGAAGACACCTGTTGGGCTAAAGAAGTACCAGAGTGGGGCACAACCCACCTGGGCTCGCCTCTTCGCCCTATAAACACCCAAATATTCCAGAAACCCTAAGGGAGTCAACGAAACACAATTCTAGCTGCCGCAAGTTCTAGAACCACGAGATCCAATCTAGATACCATCACGGAGGGGTTCATCATCCTCATTGGTGCCTCTCTGATGATGCATGAGTACTTCATTGTAGACCAACGGTTCTATAGGTGGTACCTAGATGGCTTCTTCTCTCTTTTTGATTCTCAATACAACGATCTCTTGTAGATCTATTTGATGTAACTCTTTTTGTAGTGTGTTTGTTGGGATCCGATGAACTTTGGGTTTATGATCAGATCTATTTATCCATGAAAGTTACTAGAGTTTCTTTGATCTCTTATATGCATGATTACTTATAGCCTCGTATTTCTTCTTCGAATATTTGGTTTAGTTAGGCTGACTAGATCGATTTTTCTTGCCATGGGAAGAGGTGCTTTGTGATGGATTCGATCATACGGTGTTCTTTCCCAGTGACAGAAGGGGTAGTAAGACACGTACATATCGCTGCTATTAAGGATAACAAGATGGGGGCTATCCTACATGAATAGATCTCATCTACATCATGTTATCGTTCTCATTGCATTACTCTATTTCTCCATGAACTTAATACACTAAATGCATGCTGGATAGCGGTCGATGTGTGGAGTAATAGTAGTAGATGCAGGCAGGAGTCGGTCTACTAATCTTGGACATGATGCCTATATAATGATCATTGCCTGGATATTGCCATAATTATTTGAGGTTCTGTCAATTGCCCAATAGTAGTTTGTTTACCCACCATATGCTATTTTGTCGAGAGAAGCCACTAGTGAAATCTACAGCCCCCGGGTCTATCCTTTATCATATCTTTTCAGAACTACATTGCTATTTGCCTATTTCTTTATTTGCATATTTTATTCTCATATCTATATTACCAAAAACCCAAAAATACCTCGCTGAATTTTATTTGTCGTTATTTTATTTGCATCTACCAAACTATCTCTTTACCAATCTTTTACCCGAGAGGGATTGACAACCCCTCTTACGGGTCGGGTTGCAAGTACTTGTTCTTTGTGTGCAGGTACCATTTACATAGTGTTTCTTGGTTCTCCTACTGGTTCGATAACCTTGGTTTCATACCTGAGGGATATACCTACCGTAGCTGTGCTGCATCATCCCTTCCTCTTCAAGGAAATACTGACGCGAACACGAGCCATCAGAGATGTTGTGGATAGGAAGTCAACTTCCGAAGGGTGCCAATTCTTTGTTCTCTCTTTGGTAAGTTGGTCTTCAAAGAAGAAAAATTGTGTGTCTCTCTCTCTTCCGCCGAGGCCGAGTATGTTGCTGCCGCAAGTTGTTGTGCACAATTGCTATGGATGAGACAAACTATAAAGGATTATGGTGTCACTTGTCACAAAGTGCCTCTTCTATGTGACAACAAAAGTGCAATCAAGATTTCCCACAACCCGGTGCTTCATAGCAAGACTAAGCACATTGAGATTCATCATCATTTCATCCGGGGGCATATCAGGCATGGGGAGATTGATATTATCTACGTCAACACTCAAGAGCAACTAGAGGATATTTTCACGAACCCCTTGGATGAAGCAAGATTTTGCGAGTTAAGGAATGAGCTAAATATCATTGATTCAAGCAATGTGGCTTGAAGCTAGGCACCCCCTCCACATTCTCCATAATGTCTTGTTCTAGATGTACGCATGGATATAGGTCGAGTGTTGTTCTATCAATGAACTCTCCCTCCCCCATTATGCATAAATTGATCAAGTCTTTCGCATTCGCCATTTTTGATGGTACTTGTGCTTCAAAGATGAGTTTTGGCCATGGAGCCAAGGTTAAAATCTTCGCACTGCCATACCAATTGACTCAAACATAGGTGACTTCGGTCACCGCCTCTCCTTAAGTGGTTGTCTCCTTTTGGTTTGAGGTGTGATTTCTTTGCCTTGGCTTTCGGTTGTTGGATGACTCCAAGTGTGCTCTCTTTCCTTTGGATTTTGACCTTGGAGTATTCCTTCCCATTTGATGTGCTTTGTTGTCTCTAACCTAAGCCTTCCCTTACCTCAACCTCTCATACATTACACAGGCTCTCTCTTTGTTCTAGTGCAATTTTTTGGTTGCAGGCGGTACTACCGCTGGTAGGAACGATACTACTGCCATGGCGGTACTGCTGCTGAGTGCAGTACGTTGACCCCATGTCAATGCACTAAGGCGGAACTACCGCTCGGGGGCACGGTAGTACCGCTTATGCGGTACTACTGCTGCGTCCTGTGGTACTACCGCTTCAAGGACTCATGTGGGGGTTAAGTGCTAGGCATGTGGAGTTCCAACTCCCCCATATCCATTCACTTCTCCTCTCCCCTAGTTCTCTCTCTCAGGTGACACAGAACAGCCCCAGAGGCTGGCTCCGGCTCTCCGAATCTGTGTCGTCTTCTCCATTTTCGTCTGGTGGGATCGATCCCCACCTTCTCCTCTTGCCATGGATACGGGTATTGCCCTCGTTCTCCTCTTCTACGGTTCTATTTTTTGAATCTTGGTTCTTGGGAAATGCATGTGGTGTTCTTAGATTTTTGGCTAAATCTAGGCATGATTAGGATACGAGATGACTGCTAGATAGGAGTATAGTAGTCTTTGCCAAGTTTTTGCAAATCCACGTCACCGGTACTACCGGATCCACTCCACTTGGCAGGACTGCCGCTTGTACATGAACGGTACTACCGCTCGTTTTACGCGGTACTACCGCTTGTCCTTCGACGGTACTACCGTGGCTAGGCACGGTACTACCGCTGTGATATGGATTTTCAGAAATTTTGCACGTTCTTCTATTCTCATTTTATACCCTTTGGCTTATACAATGGCTTTACAACTACTTTCCCTCAGTCTATGTTGTTGGGTTCCATGTGATGGTAGCTCTCGTCCTCATCAGTCCCACCGCAAGAATTCAGAGCGTCAGGGTGGTTCCAAGCGCTTCCGTACCACAGATGGCACTCCTACTAGTTCTAGTGGTCCTCCAAGGTGGAATATCAAGACAACAACTAGCAAGCCAAAGGAGAAAGAGAAGTACACTCATCCTGATGAGATGTTTGCAAAAGAGTTTGAGGATTTTCGCATTCGCAACTTGTATTAGCGCCCTTAGGATGCAGCTTTTGTTAGGCATCCCTTATGGAACAAGGAGCAGTCTTTGATCTATCTGGACATTCTGAAGGCGAAGAAGAACTTGTTTGTCAATGTCAAGTCCATTGAAGTCACTCGTATGGAGAAGGACCAGGCATACTTTGGTGAGGCACTGGCTTTGTGTCAGCAATGGGGGCTCATCCCCTTCATCACTTACAACAAGGACTATGATCCCGTGATAGTGGCTCAATTCTATGCCACAGTTCACTTTCATGCCAATGAGGAGAGATCTATGTCATGGATGATCGATGGGCGACGGTTCAGGGTTGATTAGAAGGACTTCATGGATTGCTTGGGTGTTGTTGATGAGGGCAAAGAAAGTTGGTCTGCTTCCACACAATGAAGGTCCTTGAGGGAGTCCTGGATTAGGGGGTGTCCGGATGGCCGGACTATACCTTCAGCCGGACTCCTGGACTATGAAGATACAAGATTGAAGACTTCGTCCCGTGTCCAGAAGGGACTTTCCTTGGCGTGGAAGGCAAGCTTGGCGATACGGATGTTCAGATCTCCTACCATTGTAACCGACTCTATGTAACCCTAACCCTACCCGGTGTCTATATAAACCGGAGGGTTTTAGTCCGTAGGACAACATACACATCAACAATCATACCATAGGCTAGCTTCTAGGGTTTAGCCTCTCTGATCTCGTGGTAGATCTACTCTTGTACTACCCATATCATCAATATTAATCAAGCAGGACGTAGGGTTTTACCTCCATCGAGAGGGCCCGAACCTGGGTAAAACTTCGTGTCCCTTGCCTCCTATTACCATCTGGCCTAGACGCACAGTTCGGGACCCCCTACCCGAGATCCACCGGTTTTGACACCGACATTGGTGCTTTCATTGAGAGTTCCTCTGTGTCGTCGCCGTCAGGCCCGATGGCTCCTACGATCATCAGTGGCGAGGCAGTCCAGGGTGAGACCTTCCTCCCCGGACAGATCTTCGTCTTTGGCGGCTTTGCACTGCGAGCCAATTCACTTGGCCATCTAGAGCATATCGAAAGCTACGCCCCTGGCCATCAGGTCAGATTTGGAAATTTAAACTACACGGCTGACATCCGCGGGGACTTGATCTTCGGTGGATTCGAACCACCGCCGAGCACGTTGTACTGTCACGACGAGCATGAGCTAGCTCTGCCGCCAAACAGTGCCCTGGAGGTCGCACCCACATTGGCTCCAACCCTTAGTTCGGAGCCAACTGCGCTAATCGAGGATGGGCGGTTGGACTCCACCTTGGGGGCTGTGATCCCAACGGCGGTTGAGCCGAACACCAGCCCCGTACTCTATGAGACTCGTGACTCCACGGAGCCGGATTGTCCTCCGGACTCCGAACCCTCCGCGCCCCTGCCGATCGAATCCGATTGGGCGCCGATCATGGAGTTCACGACCGCAAACATCTTTTAGCACTCGCCTTTCAGCGATATCCTGAAGTCACTGAAGTCTCTCTCTTTATCAGGAGAGCCCTGGCTGGACTACGGTCAGCAAGGTTGGGGTACGGACGATGAAGAAATTCAAAACCCACCCACCACCCACTTTTTATCCACTGTCGACGACTTAATCGACATGCTCGCCTTCGACTCCGAAGACATCGACAGTATGGATGCCGATGAAGGAGATGATGAAGAACCAGCGCCTACTAGGCCCTGGAAAGCCACGTTGTCATATGACATATACATGGTGGACACCCCAAAAGAGGGAGAGGGCGATGGAACAGCGGAGGATGGCCCCTCCAAGAAACAGCCCAAGCGCCGGCGTCAGCGGCGCCGCTCAAAATCCCGCCAACACAAAAACGGTGATTCCAGCACGGGAGATAATAATACTCCGGAGAGTGCCGAAGAAACCCCCCTCCAGCAAGGTTTAGCACAGGAGGATGGAGAAACCAGCCCTCGTGAGAGAGCGGCAGACAGAGAGGTCGAGGACGATAATTATATGCCTCCCTCCGAAGACGAGGCAAGCCTCGACGACGACGAATTCGTCGTGCCAGAGGATCCCGTTGAGCAAAAGCGTTTCCAACGCAGGCTTATGGCCATGGAAAGAAGCCTCAAGAAAAAACAGCAACAGCTCCGAGCTGATCAATATTTGCTGGTTGACAGATGGACCGAAGTCCTTGCGGCCGAAGAGTATAAACTCGAACGCCCCTCCAAGAGTTACCCAAAGCGCAGGTTGCTACCCCAATTAGAGGAGGAAGCACTTGATGCAGCCGAACGGCCACCTCGTGGCCGCGACAAAGAGGCCTCCCGGCCCTCCACTCAAGCCGCACCCCGTACCAAGGCACGGGAATATGCGCCAGACTTACGAGACATGTTGGAGGACAAGGCAAGGCAGACACGATCGATCTATGTATCGCATTGGCACCCCACGGCTCGAGACGGTAACCGTCACGCCGGCCACAGATTCGGCAGGGCCGAACACAGTAGACAAAACTCATTGGAGCTACATCATGATATCGCCCAGTACAGAGGCGCCGCACACCCACTGTGCTTTACAGACGAAATAATGGATCATCAAATCCCCGAGGGTTTCAAACCCGTAAACATCGAATCATATGATGGCACAACAGACCCTGGTGTATGGATCGAGGATTATCTCCTTCATATCCACATGGCCCGCGGCGACGATTTTCACGCCATCAAATACCTCCCACTCAAGCTTAAAGGACCAGCTCGGCATTGGCTCAACAGCTTGCCAATAGGATCAATCAGTTGTTGGGAGGACCTGGAAGCCGCATTCCTCGACAATTTCCAGGGCACTTATGTGCGACCCCCAGACGCTGATGACCTAAGTCACGTAATTCAGCGGCCAGAGGAATCGGCCAGGCAATTCTGGACACGGTTCCTAACAAAGAAAAATCAAATAGTCGACTGTCCGGACGCTGAGGCCCTAGCAGCCTTCAAGCACAATATCCGTGACGAGTGGCTGGCCCGGCACCTTGGACAGGAAAAGCCGAAATCTATGGCAGCACACACGACACTCATGACCCGCTTTTGCGCGGGAGAAGACAGCTGGCTTGCTCATAGCAACAATATGACCAAGAACCCTGGTGGTTCGGACACCAGGGACATTAGTGGCAGGTCGCGTCGCGACAAGCAGAAGCGCCGCACTAACAGCAACAATGCTGAGGATACGACAGTTAATGCCGGATTCAGAGGCTCTAAATCCGGTCAACGGAAAAAGCCATTCAAAAGGAATCCTAGGGGCCCGTCCAGCTTGGACCGAATACTCGACCGATTGTGCCAAATACATGGCACCCCCGAAAAGCCGGCCAATCACACCAACAGGGATTGTTGGGTGTTCAAGCAGGCATGCAAGTTAAGCGCCGACAATGAAGACAAGGGGCTGCATAGCGATGACGACAAGCAGAACCGGCCGCCGAACAACAATGGACAGAAGGGTTTTCCCCCACAAGTGCGGACGGTGAACATGATATACGCCACCCACGTCCCAAAAAGGGAGCGGAAGCGCGCATTAAGGGACGTATACGCGGTAGAGCCAGTCGCGCCAAAGTTCAACCCATGGTCCTCCTGCCCGATCACCTTTGATCGAAGAGACCATCCCACTAGCATCCGTCATGGCGGATTTGCCGCATTGGTTCTAGACCCAATTATTGACGGATTTCATCTTAATAGAGTCCTCATGGACGGCGGCAGCAGCCTGAACCTGCTTTACCAAGATACAGTATGAAAAATGGGCATCGATCCCTCGAGGATTAAGCCCACCAAAACGACCTTTAAAGGTGTAATACCAGGTGTAGAGGCCAACTGTATAGGCTCAGTCACACTTGAAGTGGTCTTCGGATTCCCGGATAATTTCCGAAGCGAGGAATTGGTCTTCGACATAGTCCCATTCCGCAGTGGCTATCATGCACTGCTCGGACGAACCGCATTCGCCAAATTCAATGCGGTACCGCACTACGCATACCTTAAGCTCAAGATGCCAGGCCCTCGTGGAGTAATTACAGTCAATGGAAACACCGAACGCTCCCTCCGAACGGAGGAGCACACGGCGGCCCTTGCAGCGGAAGTACAAAGCAGCCTCTCCAGGCAGTTCTCTAGTCCGGCCATTAAACATCCGAACACCGTCAAGCGCGCCCGGAGTAACCTACAACAAGACCGCCTGGCACGTTCCGAGCAGGCGTAGCAATACGGCCCCAACCCCAACCCTAGCAAAAAGGCGACACCAGTACTTCGCGTACATAATTAAACTCTAGAAATACCATGGGCATAGGGGGAGGGGCACCATCACGGCACGCCCAAAACACGGCTTAAACCGCACCAGGGGCTGCCGATTTTTTACTTTTCTCTTACTTCCAGGACTCTTCGGAAGGCCCGTTCTGCAGTTCAATTGCCGCACAAACGATGCAAGAACCCGGGAAGCAGACAAGCCATGTCGCATTACGGAAATCCCTGGTGGTCTCTATCACGAGCAGTATACCTGTTTCGCATACTATTCCGCAGCTTGCCCCTGGAGCAGACATGTTAAATAGTCCAACTTTTCATTTATCGCATTACTTGTATCGTTCTGCTTTGATTGCAGCTATTTTAAATAAACAATGCATAGCTTTTGTCTATTTTTGCACTATCTTTTTATAAATAAATGTTCCTTAACGACATGTTGCACCCGTACAACTTGGTACGGCCAAAATACGCCAGGGGCTTTTAGCACCCCTTAATATGGTGTGAGAAGTCCGAACACTTTCACAAGTGCGGCACCCCGAACTTATAGCATTATATGCATCGGCTCCGAATCATGTCTTGGGTCAATAGTTGGGTTTGCCCGGCTCCTATGTTTTGGTGCCTTACGTTCCGCTATATAGGCTAAGGTAGCACTAGGAGAACCACTGCGATTGTGCCCCAGTTGAGCTGGGTCGAGCACCTCAGTGGAGAAAGCTAAAACTGACTGTCATGATGAAGCGAGAGCTGGGCGCTGTTTGAGAGGTTTTTTTTCGAGTCCCTAAAGACTTATGCCGCTTAGGGCAACGAGTCGGCTCTGTCCGGCTAAGGCGTGGATAACACCCCGTACTTGGTCTTCCGAATACTAGGGGCTTCGCCGAAATTTAAAATCATAGAATTCTATGGCTAAGTGAGAGTGTTCACGCATTATAGTCCGATTGCCTCGTTCATCGGGCTGAGCGCCTCCCTCGAAGGACCCAAGCATGGGGAAAAGAGCGCCCAGATTTATCCCCGAACACCCCAGCACTAGTGGCAAGGGGGCAGAAGCTGATGACTCGCCATCTCTCAGTATTGATAAACAGCCGCACAGAAGGTAATATTTTAAATTCAACCAGCATTGCTCAGCGCATATGAACAAGTTTTCAGCGCACAAGACAAAAACGAGCGAGTTTACTCAAAAATTACATCCCAAGTACATTCATCCGCCACAAGGCGGGCACCCTTCAGAACATCCTTATAGTAATTTTCGGGCTTGCGATGCTCTTTCCCCGCTGGTGGCCCGTCCTTCACAAGCTTCTCCACATCTAGCCTACCCCAGTGCACCTTAGCGCGGGCAAAGGCCCTATGGGCACCTTCAATATAGACGGAGCGCTTGATGACTTCAAGCCTTGGACAGGCCTCCACCGGCCGCCGCACCAGCCCGAAATAGCTCCCAGGCAGAGCCTCTCCAGGCCACAGCCGAACTAGGAGGCCCTTCATGGCCTGTTTGGCTGCCTTGTGGAGATCGGCCAGTTGCTTCAGCTGGTCGCTCAGGGGCACGGGGTGTCCGGCCTCAGCATACTGAGACTAGAACACCTTCTCCATCGAGCTGCCCTCCTCGGCTCGATAGAATGCGGCGGCATCGGATACACTCCGGGGAAGATCTGCAAATGCCCCTGGAGAGCTCCGGATTCGGGTAAGTATCAAGTAACTCACGTTTATGTGTTTACTTTGCATAAAGAATGCCTTACCCGCCGCTATTTTCTTCACCTCATCCAACTCCTGGAGGGTCTTCTGGGATTCGGCCTTGGCACACTTGGCATTTTCAATAGCCACCGCGAGCTCGGATGCTCGCGTCTTCGAGTCAAGCTCCAAACTCTCATGTTTCTTCATGAGAACCTGGAGCTCTTGCCGCACCCTGCCAACCTCGGCCTCATACCTCTCCCGCTCGGTGCGCTCCGCGGCCGCACTCTTCTCGGCCTCGAGCAGCGCTTGCTTAAGGGTCGCCACCTCAGATGTGGCCCCTACAATAGCCATGTTAATCCTGTCATTTCTTGCAATTGCACCTTTTTTATATACATATTCAACCAAGGTATTTCTTACCTTCCTTCTCCTCGAGCTGCTTCTTAGCACGCCCGATCTCTTTCTCGGACTTCTCGAGGCTCTGCTTCAGCGTGTCCACTTCCGCAGTGAGTACGGCGGACGCCAGCAGAGAAGCCTGCACATGCATATTGACTCCTTTTGTTAGACTAATGCGAATTTTTGATCCTCTATTCGGCTTTTCTTCCGAACACCCAACAGAGCATTAGGGACTACTGTCTATGCGGTAATATTATTTACACATTATTTACTTACCTCAAAGCCTGTCAAAAGGCTAGTACAAGCTTCAGTCAGTCCGCTCTTGGCGGACTGAACCTTCTGGACCACCGCACTCATAATAGCGCGGTGCTCCTCGTCGATGGAGGCGCCTTGGAGCGCCTCCAACATATTGTCCGGCGCCTCCGGGTGGACGGGGGTCGCCAGCACGATGGACTTGCTCCTCTTGGAAGGAGGTCCCACGCCGGACTTCGAAACCCTTGAAGGTTCCGGAGCGGTGTCCGGCCTAGAGCCGGACTTGGAGCCCTGGGGGGTTTCATCCCCTTTACTCCTGGAGTCCGGGAGGTCGCCTTGAGGTGCCTCCGGGACCACCTCCTCCCTGCTTGGAACCTGTTGGGACAACACCTCGGTGTCGTCCATAGGGCGGGGGGAGGAAGCCGTCGGAAGCGAGTTCACATTCGACGAGTCCAGTGAGCCGCTCGACGACGCGTCGAGCCGGTCTTTGGGTGGGCTGCATAAGCATATTCGACATAAGGGAAAGTTGTGCAATAAACGAATACTATGAATTACTCCGGTATCCGGATACTTACGATTTTGCCAGGGGCTTGGCCCTGGGCTGCCACTCCTCTCCGCCGTCGTCGGTGTCCTTGGAGTAGTCCGGAGGAAGGGGTTTCCCCTTCTTGGACCCTCCGGCCTCCTCAGAGAGGGCGGCCTTCCTTTTCTTCTCTCCTCCCGTTGGAGGGGGAGAGGTCTCTTCTTCTTCCTCCTCGTCTTCATGAGAGGAAGGCGCTTTGGGACCGTCGGATGATGAATCTGACACCTCCTGGAGCCGGGCACTCTTTCGAGTCCCCGTGGCCCTTTTTGTGGCCTTCTTCTCCGGCACCACATAGGGCGCCGGAACCAGCAGCTTCGCCAAGCGAGCGTCCGCTGGGCCTTCAGGAAAAGGAGCCGGACAGTTGATCTGTCCGGACGTCACCTCCCAATCCTGTCAAAGATAAGGGAGCTTAGATCCCGCATAGAGTGAAACTATGAAAAACTGATACCCTGTAAAAGGACAAAAACAGCTTACCGCATGAGCGTGATGCTGAGTACTGAATCCGCGATCCTCGGTAGCGGATGTGGGAGCCTCGGCGCCTTTGAAAAGCATCCTCCAGGCATCTTCATACGTCATGTCGAAGAGCATGTTTAGAGTTCGATGCTGCGCTGGGTCGAACTCCCACAGGTTGAAGGCCCGTCGTTGACACGGGAGGATCAGGCGGATGAGCATAACCTGGACTACATTGACAAGCTTGAGCTTCTTGTCCACCAGGGTTTGGATGCATGTTTGGAGTCCGGTCAGCTCTCCTTTTTTACCCCAAGACAGGCCTGTCTCCTTCCAGGAGGTGAGCCGCGTAGGGGGGGGGGCGGATCGAAACTCAAGGGGTGCGACACATTCGGCGTCGCACGGCTCGGTGACGTAAAACCACCATGATTGCCACCCCTTCAGGTTCTCCACAAAGGAGCCCTCGAGCCACAGGACGTTGGCCATCTTGCCAACCATGGCACCGCCGCACTCCGCCTGGCTGCCGCGCACCACCTTTGGCTTGACGTTGAAAGTCTTAAGCCATAGGCCGAAATGGGGGCAGATGCGGAGGAACGCTTCGCACACGACGATAAATGCCGAGATGTTGAGGACGAAGTTCGGGGCCAGATCGTGGAAATCCAGGCTGTAGTAGAACATGAGCCACGGACAAATGGATGCAGAGGGAAGACCAGTTCGCGGAGGAAATGGGGGAGGAATACCACCCTCTCATGGGGCCTAGGAGTGGGGGTGAGCTGCCCCTTTTCGGGAAGCCGGTGTGCGATGTCGCTAGCCAGATATCCGGCCTTCCTCAGCTTTTTGATGTGTCCCTCCGTGACGGAGGAGACCATCCACTTGCCTCCCGCTCCGGACATGACTGGAGAAGGTTGAGGTGGTAGTGCGGACTTGGGCGCTGGAGCTCGAGTGCGCAAGAATGGATAGGCAAAGGAGGAAGAAGGCGTGGGTGAAAAGGTGGATCCTTATCCCCTTATATGGGTGGACGCAACTACATGCCCCCACCAGCCTGGTAAAACTCGCTTATCTTCAAGCGCCATAATCAAAGGCGCGGTTGGGTTACCCACGCCCATATTGATGAGAATCCTGAAATAAGGGGACACGATCTCTGCTTTGACAAGACGTGCCAAGGAAACCGCCTCGCATGATGCGCTGAGGTGGGATAATGAAACGACTCGGATAAAAGCTTGGTCATGGTGTGTCGCGCTACGGAATACGTCAGCAGATTAGATTTGTGTAAATATTATTCTCTCTATGGCAATATGTGGAAAACTTATTTTGCAGAGCCGGACACTATCTTTGTGTTTAAAATCTTCTATAAAGTACTTGGAGGAGGAACCCGCCTTGCAATGCCGAAGACAATATGCGTGTCGGGCTCGTCGTCATTGAAGCTTGGTTCAGGGGCTACTGAGGGAGTCCTGGATTAGGGGGTGTCCGGATGGCCGGACTATACCTTCAGCCGGACTCCTGGACTATGAAGATACAAGATTGAAGACTCTGTCCCGTGTCCGGAAGGGACTTCCCTTGGCGTGGAAGGAAAGCTTGGCGATACAGATGTTCAGATCTCCTACCATTGTAACTGACTCTATGTAACCCTAACCCTACCCGGTGTCTATATAAACCGGAGGGTTTTAGTCCGTAGGACAACATACACATCAACAATCATACCATAGGCTAGCTTCTAGGGTTTAGCCTCTCTGATCTCGTGGTAGATCTACTCTTGTACTACCCATATCATCAATATAAATCAAGCAGGACGTAGGGTTTTACCTCCATCGAGAGGGCCCGAACCTGGGTAAAACTTCGTGTCCCTTGCCTCCTGTTACCATCCGGCCTAGACGCACAGTTCGGGACCCCCTACCCGAGATCCGCCGGTTTTGACACCGACAGTCCTCCTACTCACAAGTCCAAGCTTATCTGGTACTCCAGGACCGTGAAGACATTCAAGGGGGCTACTCGCACAGAGCTCATTCCTTTTATGGACATCATGCATCGTATCTTCTGTAACACTCTTTTCCCTCACATTGGGAACTTGGATATGGTGCACTCTTATCTGGTGGATCTTCTGTTGATGTGCATCAAGGAGCAGGGCAAGAACTCTATTTTGGACATATCCCACATCAGGTGGCGTGAGCTTAGGTCCGCAGTTCTTGATCGGAAGGTTCCCATCTATGGCCCTTATCTTTTGAAGTTGATTGAGGTGGAGTGGGTTGTTGAGTATCCAGGAGAGGCTCTTTCCTACTGAGCACATGGTCTCTCATCCAGTTCTGAATTTGCGCTTGAAGGATAACTAGGGAACTGCGCCTGCTAGCCCCAGAGAGGAGATTGCCCCCACTGACTCAAATGATGAGCAGGAGCTGATTACGAGTTTGTTCCTTCTCCAGAGAAGGTGCCATCTTGGGCATCTAAGCTCAAGTCAAAGATGAAGAAGCTTTTCTACATAGAGGCCAAGGGTCAGTACAGGGCACATGTGGCTGAGAAGGCTGCTCGCACTCGCCATAATACTACGATGAGAGCCCTCGGTAAGGAGATCACTAGTGGCTCTGAGGAGCGCCTTACAGATGAGGAGGTTTGGGTTTCCCAACACTACAAGTGGTAAGACTCAGAGACAGAGCATCAACATGCAGCAGCAACAGAGGAGTCTAAGGGGCACGAGGAGTCCGAGGATGAGGAGGACTCAGTTGGGCCTGAGGTGTACTAATGAGATGGCGCTTCACCATCACCTTGGTCGTGTCTAGTACTCTTTGCCCTTTTGGTGTCTCGATGCCAAAGGGGGAGAGAGTTTAGGAATTTTCCGAGTCACAAGTGTGTCTTGTTTGCTGTTGATTTCGTTCTCTTGTGAACTCCTTATCGTCCTTTGGTTTGCTTTTCGTTCGAATGTGGAACCTATCATATGGTGTGAGGCATATGCTACCTTATCCTATCATCTTTATGTCTACTTGTTAGATTGTGAGATGTTATCTATCTTGTGCCCTATCTTTATGCTCACATGCTATTCACTTGCACCCCTGCTTAATCCTCTCATATTATTGTTGCAAGTATTGCCAGTCTATAAAATATAGGGGGAGTGTTGATCCTAGTGTGTGGGCTTTGCATTGCAAAGGGATACCCATATAGTGCACACATCTAGGAGGAGCCCGTCTATATTTTGTAGATGTTGGGTTTGTAGGTTATCTTATCTAACTTTTGTGCAAATCTCGTATTGTCATCAATCCACCAAAAAGGGGGAGATTCTTAGGGCATATTTATCCCTTAGTGGTTTTGGTGATTGATGACAATGCTTTTGCGGACTAATCGTGTGTGTTGAGCATTTCAGATACATCTGCCTTATGGCACAAGACGATTCGAACCCCTCTGGAGATTTATAAAGACAGTGTTTTCTTGCGTTTCTTTTTTGGTGGACTTGAGTCATAGGATCACCATACTATTAATAGGGGGTCCGCTTTGGAAAGGTTTGGGTGGAATATTCATGTACACTATCCTTGCACCCTATTTCCTTTCCCAGCATTGGAGCTTGTTCATCCTTATGTTTGCACCTTGGCAGAACAGGCTAAGCGGTAGTACATCTCCACACAACGGTAGTACCGCTCCTGGGGTACTGCTGCTGTGTAGTACGGCTCCTACTTTCGCCTATTTCATGGGTTCTGTAAATGGGCGATAGTAGAGCAGTAGTTCGCCACGGTAGTACCGCTCCTGCGGTACTACAGGGCTAAATGCCTCTCTACTACCACGGATTTATGAGTCTTTAACGAGCTAAGCGAAAGTACCGCTAGTCTCCATGGTAGTACCGCTTAAGCGGAACTACCGCTGGAGAGTACCGTGAGGAGTACCGCTTATTTCCTTCGTTCTGTTACGGTCTATTCCACAAGCGGTAGTAGGGCGGTAGTTCCCAGCGGCAATGGGCTGTTAGCAGCCGATACCACAGGTATCGGCTGCTATTCATCTCCACACGGTAGTACCGTGGGAGGGCATGGTACTATCGCTCAGATGGCCCCTGATCTGCTCAAAAAGAACTAGGAAGCCGGCACTTCCGTGCCAGCGAAAGTACCGCTCATCCGAGCGTTACTACCGCTTATGCGCAGGCTGTGGGAGCATAACGGTTGGATCCTTCTTCCCACTATAAAAGGGAGTTATCTTTCTTCTAGTTGACCACCTCTTCCTCCCCCAAGCTCCATTGTTCCTCACTAGCTTATTCTTTCCCAATCTCTCTCCCTAGCCAATCAAACATATTGCTTCTTTAGGGATTGCTTGAGAAGGCCTAGATCTACACATCCACCAAGATAAATTTGATTCCCCCCACTAATCCCTTTGGTTCTTGTTACTATTGGGTGTTTGAGCACCCTAGACGTTTGAGGTCACCTCAGAGCCACATTCCATTGTGGTGAAGCTTCATGGTGTTGTTGGGAGCCTCCAATTCGTTGGAGAGAGACCCAACCTTGTTTGTAAAGGTTCGGTTGCCGCCTTCAATAGAACCACTAGTGGAATCATGGCATCTTGCATTATGTGAGGGCGTGAGGAGAATACGGTGGTCCTAGTGGCTTCTTGGGCAGTTGTGCCTCCACACCGCTCCAATGGAGACGTACTTCCTCTCAAAGGGAAGGAACTTCGGTAACACATCCTTGTCTCCACAGTCTCCACTTGTGGTTATCTCTCACCTTTACCTTGTGCAAGCTTTACTTGTGTTATATTCTTTGCTTCCTTGTGTTGCTTGTGTTGCTAGCATCATATAGGTTGCTCACCTAGTTGCACATCTAGACAACCTATTTGTTGATAATCCTAATTTGTTAAGAAAAGTTAAAAATTGGTAGTTGCCTATCCCCCCCTTGTCAACCATGTCGATCCTTTCAGTTAGGACCATCCTGCAGTAGTGGTAGGACAAATTTTCATGCTCATACATGCTACCTCTTGAGCACTGCTTTGGATTTCCCCGAAGAGGAGAGGATGATGCAGCAAAGTAGCGTAAGTATTTCCCTCGGTTTTTGAGAACCAAGGTATCAATCCAGTAGGAGGCTACGCGCGAGTCCCTCGTACCTACACAAAAACAATAGCTCAACGCAACCAACGCGCTTAGGGGTTGTCAATCCCGTCACGGTCACTTACGAAAGTGAGATCTGATAGAGATGATAAATAATATTTTTGGTATTTTTGGTATAGAGATGCAAAGTAAAAAGTAAAAGCAAAGCAATAATAAAGTGATGGAGATTGATATGATGAGAAAGAGACCCGGGGGCCATAGGTTTCACTAGTGTCTTCTCTCAAGAGCATAAGTATTCTACGGTGGGTGAACAAATTACTGTTGAGCAATTGACAGAATTGAGCAAAGTTATGAGAATATCTAGGTATGATCATGTATATAGGCATCACGTCCGAGACAAGTAGACCGACTCCTGCCTGCATCTACTACTATTACTCCACTCATCGA
Source organism: Triticum aestivum (assembly GCF_018294505.1). Classification (NCBI taxonomy): domain Eukaryota; kingdom Viridiplantae; phylum Streptophyta; class Magnoliopsida; order Poales; family Poaceae; genus Triticum; species Triticum aestivum. The sequence goes on from NC_057794.1 coordinate 373,170,018, forward strand.
CCGCTATCCAGCATGCATCTAGAGTATTAAGTTAAAAACAGAGTAACGCCTTAAGCAAGATGACGTGATGTAGAGGGATACTTTCATGCAATATGATAAAAACCCCATCTTGTTATCCTCGATGGCAACAATACAATATGTGCCTTGCTGCTCCTTCTGTCACTGGGAAAGGACACCGCAAGATTGAACCCAAAGCTAAGCACTTCTCCCATGGCAAGAACAACCAATCTAGTAGGCCAAACCAAACTGATAATTCGAAGAGACTTGCAAAGATAACCAATCATACATAAAAGAATTCAGAGAAGATTCAAATATTATTCATAGATAGACTTGATCATAAACCCACAATTCATCGATCTCAACAACCACACCGCAAAAAAAAGATTACATCGAATAGATCTCCACAAGAGAGGGGGAGAACATTGTATTGAGATCCAAAAAGAGATAAGAAGCCATCTAGCTACTAACTACGGACCCGTAGGTCTGAAGTAAACTACTCACACTTCATCGGAGGGGCTTGGATGATGATGTAGAAGCCCTCCGTGATCGATGCCCCCTCCGGCGGAGTTCCGGAACAGGCCGCAAGATGGGATCTCGTGGATACAGAAAGTTGCGGTGGTGGAATTAGGTTTTTGGCTCCGTCCCCGATCATTTGGGGATACGTAGGTATATATAGGAGGAAGGAGTACGTCGGTGCAGCTTCGAGGGGCCCACGAGGCAGGGGGTGCGCCCTCCGCCCTCGTGACCGCCTCATGGCTTTCTTGACGGAGGGTCCAAGTCTCCTAGGTCTTATCTGATGAGAAAATCACGTTTCTGAAGGTTTCATTCCATTTGGACTCCATTTGATATTCTGTTTCTCCGAAACACTGAAATAGGCAAAAAAACAGCAATTCTGGGCTGGGCCTCCGGTTAATAGGTTAGTCCCAAAAATAATATAAAAGTGGAAAATAAAGCCCAACATAGTCCAAAACAGTATATAATATAGCATGGAGCAATAAAAAATTATAGATACGTTGGAGACGTATCAAGCATCCCCAAGCTTAATTCCTGCTCGTCCTCGAGTAGGTAAATGATAAAAAAGAGAATTTTTGATGCGGAGTGCTACTTGGCATAATTTTAATGTAATTCTTCTTAATTGTGGTATGAATATTCAGATCCGAAAGATTCAAGACAAAAGTTCATATTGACATAAAAATGATAATACTTCAAGCATACTAACTAAGAAATTATGTCTTCTCAAAATAACATGGCCAAAGAAAGTTCATCCCTACAAAATCATATAGTTTAGTCATGTTTCATTTTCGTCACACAAGAATGCTCTCATCATGCACAACCCCGATGACAAGCCAAGCAATTGTTCCATACTTTAGTAATCTCAAACCTATAAACTTTCACGCAATATATGAGCGCGAGCCATGGACATAGCACTATGGGTGGAATAGGATATAATGAGGGGGTTATGTGGATAAGACAAAAAGGAGAAAGTCTCACATCAACGAGGCTAATCAATGGGCTATGGAGATGCCCACCGTTTGATGTTAATGCAAGGAGTAGGGATTGCCATGCAACGGATGCACTAGAGCTATAAATGTATGAAAGCTCAACAAAAGAAACTAGTGGGTGTGCATCCAACTTGCTTGCTCACGAAGACCTAGGGCACTTGAGGAGGCCCATTGTTGTATACAAGCCAAGTTCTATAATGAAAAATTCCCACTAGTATATGAAAGTGATAACATGAGAGACTCTCTACTATGAAGATCATGGTGCTACTTTGAAGCACAAGTGTGGTGAAAGGATAGTAACATTGTCCCTTCTCTCTTTTTCTCTCATTTTTTGGGCCTTTTATTTTTTTATGGCCTTTCTCTTTTTTGGGGGGCCTTCTCTTTTTTTATGGCCTTTTTTTATTCCTCACTTGGGACAATGCTCTAATAATGATGATCATCACACTTTTATTTATTTACAACTCAATGATTACAACTCGATACTAGAACAAAGATGACTCTATATGAATGCCTCTGGCGGTGTGCCGGGATATGCAATGAACCAAGAGTGACATGTATGAAAGAATTATGAACGGTGGCTTTGCCACAAATACTATGTCAACTACATGATCATGCTAAGCAATATGACAATAATGAATGTGTCATGATGAACGGAATGATGGAAAGTTGCAGGGCAATATATCTCGGAATGGCTATGGAAATGCCATAATAGGTAGGTATGGTGGCTGTTTTGAGGAAGATATAAGGAGGTTTATGTGTGAAAGAGCGTATCATATCACGGGGTTTGGATGCACCGGTGAAGTTTGCGTCAACTCTCAATGTGAGAAAGGGCAATGCACGGTACCGAAGAGGCTAGCAAGGATGGAAGGGTGAGAGTGCGTATAATCCATGGACTCAACATTAGTCATAAAGAACTCACATACTTATTGCAAAAATCTACAAGTCATCAAAAACCTCGGCACTACGCGCATGCTCCTAGGGGGATAGATTGGTAGGAAAAGACCATCGCTCGTCCCCGACCGCCACTCATAAGGAAGACAATCAAATAACACCTCATGTTTCAAATTTGTTGCATAACTTTACCATACGTGCATGCTACGGGACTTGAAAACCTCAACACAAGTATTTCTCAATTTCACAACTACTCAACTAGCATGACTTTGATATTATTACCTCCATATATCAAAACAATCATAAAGCATCAAACTTTTCTTAGTATTCAACACACTCATAAGAAAGTTTTATTATTAATCTTGCATACCAAGCATATTAGGATTTTAAGCAAATTACCATGCTATTAAGACTCTCAAAATAATCTAAGTGAAGAATGAGAGATCAATAGTTTCTATAAAACAAATCCACCACCGTTCTCTAAAAGATATAAGTGAAGCACTAGAGCAAAACTATAAAGCTCAAAAGATATAAGTGAAGCACATAGAGTATTCTATCAAATTCCAAATCATGTATGGCTCTCTCAAAAGGTGTGTACAGCAAGGATGATTGTGGTAGACTAACAAGCAAATACTCAAATCATAAAAGATGCTCCAAGCAAAACACATATCATGTGGTGAATAAAAATATAGCTCCAAGTAAAGTTACCGATAGAAGTAGACGAAAGAGGGGATGCCTTCTGGGGCATCCCCAAGCTTTGGATTTTAGGTGTCCTTAGATTATCTTGGGGGTGCCATGGGCATCACCAATCTTAGGCTCTTGCCACTCCTTGTTCCATAATCCATCAAATCTTTACCCAAAACTTGAAAACTTCACAACACAAAACTTAAAGTAGAAAATCTCGTGAGTTCCGTTAGCGAAAGAAAACAAAAGACCACTTCAAGGTACTGTAATGAACTCATTATTTATTTATATTGGTGTTAAACCTACTGTATTCCAACTTCTCTATGGATTATAAACTATTTTACTAGCCATAGATTCATCAAAATGAGCAAACAACACACGAAAAACAGAATCTGTCAAAAACAGAACAGTCTGTAGTAATCTGTAGCTAGCGCAAGATCTGGAACCCCAAAAATTCTAAAATAAATTGCTGGACGTGAGTAATTTATCTATTAATCATATTCAAAAATAATTAACTAAATATCACTTTCCAAATAAAAATGACAGCAGTTCTCGTGAGCGCTAAAGTTTCTGTTTTTTACAGCAAGTTCAACAAGACTTTCCCCAAGTCTTCCCAACGGTTCTACTTGGGACAAATGCTAATTAAACACAAAAAACACAACCAAAACAGAGGATAGATAAATTATTTATTACTAAACAGGAGCAAAAACCAAGTAATAAAAATAAAATTAGGTTGCCTCCCTACAAGCGCTATCGTTTAACGCCCCTAGCTAGGCATAACAAGCAAGAATAGATCTAGGTATTGCCATCTTTGGTAGGCAATCCATAAGTGGCTCTCATGATAGATTCATGTGGTAATTTTATTTTCTTTCTAGGGAAGTGTTCCATGCCCTTTTTTAATGGAAATTGAAATCTAATATTCCCTTCCTTCATATCAATAATTGCACCAACCGTTCTAAGGAAAGGTCTACCGAGAATAATAGGGCAAGAAGGATTGCAATCTATGTCAAGAACGATAGAATCTACGGGCACATAATTCCTATTTGCAACAATAAGAACATCATTAATCTTCCCATAGGTTTCTTAATAGTGGAACTGCAAGATGCAAGTTTAGAGAGCAATCATCAAAATCACGGAAATCTAGCAAATCACACAAAGTTTTGGGAATAGTAGAGACACTAGCACCCAAAGCACACAAAGCATAAAACTCATATCTTTAATTTTAATTTTAATAGTAGGTTCCCACTCATCATAAAGTTTTCTAGGTATAGAGACTTTCAACTCAAGTTTTTCTTCATAAGATTGCATCAAGGCATCAACGATATGTTCGGTAAAGGCTTTATTTTGACTATAAGCATGAGGAGATTTTAGCACGGATTGCAACAAGGAAATACAATCAAATAAAGAGCAATTTTCATAATTAAATTCCTTGAAACCCAATATAGTGGGTTTAGCATCATCTAGGGTTTTATTTCTTTTAATCCCACTTTTATCAATTTCATCATCAAGATCTAAATACTCCGATTTTTTAGAACGCCTTCTAGGTAAAGGTGGATCATATTCAGTCCCATCATTATCAAGATTAATATTGCAAAACAAAGATTTAATAGGGGACACATCAATAACTTTTAGATCTTCATCTTTATTTTCATAGGAATCCGGTTTAGCGGCCATCTTATTGACTAAGGTAGCTTGCATATCTGAAATTTCAGCAGTTAATTTTTCGAGACGAGCAATTTGGGATCTTATACCATAAAATTCTTTAAACATATCATCGAGCTCTTTATTCATATAACTCATAAAACCTTTTTGTTACTTAAGCTCATTTCTAAATAAATTATTATGCTCAAATTGCAAAACCATAAATTTCCTGACGTTGTTTTCGATCTCCTCTAACCTTTTAAGGTGAAGATCACCGAATCTAGGAAGAACCATCGGGACAACAAGCAATCCAACACACGAGCAAACAAAAAGCAAACGGGCAAAAAGAGGCAAATAGAGAGGGAGGATAGAGAGAGAGAGGGCAAATAAAATGGCAAGGGTGAAGTGGGGGAGAGAAAAACAAGAGGCAAATGGCAAATAATGTAATGCGGGAGATAGGGATTGTGATGGGTACTTGGTATGTTGACTTTTGCGCACACTCCCCAGCAACAGCGCCAGAAATTCTTCTTGCTACCTCTTGAGCACTGCGTTGGATTTCCCCGAAGAGGAGCGGATGATGCAGCAAAGTAGCATAAGTATTTCCCTCATTTTTTGAGAACCAAGGTATCAATCCAGTAGGAGGCTACGCGCGAGTCCCTCGTACCTACACAAAAACAATAGCTCAACGCAACCAACGCGCTTAGGGGTTGTCAATCCCTTCACAGTCACTTACGAAAGTGAGATCTGATAGAGATGATAAATAATATTTTTGGTATTTTTGGTATAGAGATGCAAAGTAAAAAGTAAAAGCAAAGCAATAATAAAGTGATGGAGATTGATATGATGAGAAAGAGACCCAGGGGCCATATGTTTCACTAGTGGTTCTCCCAAGAGCATAAGTGAGGGAGTCCTGGATTAGGGGGTGTTCGGGTAGCTGGACTATACCTTCAGTCGGACTCCTGGACTATGAAGACACAAGATTGAAGACTTCGTCCCGTGTCCGGATGGGACTTTCCTTGGCGTGGAAGGCAAGCTTGGCGATGCGGATATTCAAGATCTCCTACCATTGTAACCGACTTTATGTAACCCTAACCCTATCTGGTGTCTATATAAACCGGAGGGTTGTAGTCCGTAGGCAAAAAACTCCATACACAACAATCATACCATAGGCTAGCTTCTAGGGTTTAGCCTCCTTGATCTCGTGGTCGATCTACTCTTGTACTACCCATATCATCAATATTAATCAAGCAGGAGTAGGGTATTACCTCCATCGAGAGGGCCCGAATCTGGGTAAAACAAAGTGTTCCCTGCCTCCTGTTACCATCCAGCCTAGACGCACAGTTCGGGACCCCCTACCCGAGATCCGCCAGTTTTGACACCGACAATAAGTATTCTATGGTGGGTGAACAAATTACTGTTGAGCAATTGACAGAATTGAGCATAGTTATGAGAATATCTAGGTACGATCATGTATATAGGCATCACATCCGAGATAAGTAGACCGACTCCTGCCTGCATCTACTACTATTACTCCACTCATCGACCGCTATCCAACATGCATCTAGAGTATTAAGTTAAAAACAGAGTAACGCCTTAAGCAAGATGACATGATGTAGAGGGATAGTTTCATGCAATATGATAAAAACCCATCTTGTTATCCTCGATGGCAACAATACAATACGTGCCTTGCTGCCCCTTCTGTCACTGGGAAAGGACACCGCAAGATTGAACCCAAAGCTAAGCACTTCTCCCATGGCAAGAACAACCAATCTAGTAGGCCAAACCAAACTGATAATTCGAAGAGACTTGCAAAGATAACCAATCATACATAAAAGAATTCAGAGAAGATTCAAATATTATTCATAGATAGACTTGATCATAAACCCACAATTCATCGTCTCAACAAACACACCGCAAAAAGAAGATTACATCGAATAGATCTCCACAAGAGAGGGGAGAACATTGTATTGAGATCCAAAAAGAGAGAAGAAGCCATCAAGCTACTAACTATGGACCCGTAGGTCTGAAGTAAACTACTCACACTTCATCGGAGGGGCTTGGATGATGATGTAGAAGCCCTCCGTGATCGATGCCCCCTCCGGCGGAGCTCCAGAACAAGCCCCAAGATGGGATCTCATGGATACAGAAAGTTGCGGTGGTGGAATTAGGTTTTTGGCTCCATCCCCGATCGTTTGGGGGTACGTAGGTATATATAGGAGGAAGGAGTACGTCGGTGGAGCTTCGAGGGGCCCACAAGGCAGGGGGCGCGCCCAAGGGGGGGTGCCCTCCACCCTCATGACCGCCTCGTGGCTTTCTTAACGGAGGGTCCAAGTCTCCTGGGTCTTATCTGATGAGAAAATCACGTTTCCGAAGGTTTCATTCCGTTTGGACTCCGTTTGATATTCTGTTTGTCTAAAACACTGAAATAGGCAAAAAACAGCAATTCTGGGCTGGGCCTCCGGTTAATAGGTTAGTCCCAAAAATAATATAAAAGTGGAAAATAAAGCCCAATATAGTCCAAAACAGTAGATAATATAGAATGGAGCAATCAAAAATTATAGATACATTGGAGACTTATCAATACACATTGTAGGACCATTGTGTTTCCTTGTTTAGGTACTAGTACCAATGTAGCATGCTACCAAATGTGGAAGTGGTCACAACTTGCACTACTAGCTTTAGATCATGGCTATGATGTTCACTGATCAATGGCTATTGCCCATGAGCAAGTTCCACTCATTAGTGACATTTGCTCTTCAGTAAATGCCACTGATCATGTTTTGGAAACTGCACTGATCAGTGGTTGTTGCCCATGAGGAAGTGCCACTCATCAGTGTCTGAACCCAACCAGGCTATTACTAACCCATGTCATCTTATCTGACAAGGTGATGATGACGGGGTCAGACAGGGCTGGTCGAGGAGCTCAGGTCGTGGTTGGTGCCGAAGGCTCCGTTGACTTCATCCCCATGAACCGCTGGATCAAGAGGGTGGACCTGCCTAGCAGAGTCGCCTTCATGAGCAAGCCATGTTCAAGGGGGTGATCTCCAAGGATCGGCCATGAGGAGGGGTCCTGAGAGTCGATGCGTTTCTACTGCTAGATCAAGGACAAGGAGGATCTCGCCATGCTCATCATCCCGCCCAAGTTCACGGAGGTGATAAAGTAGTGGATGGTGATCGAGCCCCCACGTGTCATCAGGCTGCCGGCCAACAAGTGGTGTGAGTTCTAGGTTCAGGTCTGGAATTTCCAAGGGGAGATTGTGCTTGTCCGGGGCTGGAATTACTTCTGCCGCCACCATAGGATCGTCCCCGGTGACCTTGTTGTCATGCGGATCTCTGGCCTAGGCCTGAAGGTGTAGATCTACAACCACGACATCTCGGTCATATGCAGGGTACACTACACCAGGCACAACTGCATCGGTAACTTCTCCCGGGCTCTGTATATCGTTAGTTACCCTGTCTTATTATGGAACGGTTAGTAGTTTGTGTCGGGGACTGCTAGTGATGGCGATCGTTTGAACTTGTGCTGCAAACATGTTAATATTTTGGCCAGGTCAGCATCCTGGCATGAAGCGGGGGGCACTGGATGCCCCTGTTGTCTTTAACGATGGCCCTAGTATATTAGTTACACTCTTAATCTGATGTTATCTTCATGTGCAATGCTTGTTTACATTGTTTGCCTACTATCAGTTGTGCCTGCTGGTGTGCTGCTAATGTGGTGGTAAGGCCACCACATTTGAATGGGGTGAGTAGAACACAAACATGTATGTAGTCAAACAACTATGACTCATCTTAAACAAAGTTTGTAACATATCCATATATAAGAAAGGCAGCTACCCAAAAGCAAATTCACTACAAAGGAAACATCTCAAAAGCACTAGGTAGTAAACACTTACTAATAGTTACGAAACATTACAGTAGCAAACAGTTCCACATCGAATGACAATGCATCAAATATTTGATCCTATGAGTCCAGTCAAAGTAAATATTGCCCAGTATGATTGAGATGTATCAAGTTTGGCATAAATAAATAGACAAAAAAAGCAACAGAGTTGAATGGATCGGGATTACAACAATTTGTTCAAATATAAAGCAACACATTCCACAAGTCTAAAGACCATTGGTAATAATTAGCACAAGTTTTTTACAAATAAAGGGACTGAAAACCAAGTAGGACATTACATGGCAGCTAGATAGTATAGTACCGAAAGCAAGGCCTACAAAAGACTATACAAAAGGCAAGTGACAAAATCAGATAGCATCCTTTATAAGTATACAAAATGAGTGAATGGTGTAGCTCATGAGGGCAAGTGATACCGTTGGAAGCATAGTTCCAATTGTTGGTGTCAAAACCGGCGGATCTCGGGTAGGTGGTCCCGAACTGTGCATCTAAGGTCGATGGTAACAGGAGACAAGGTCACGATGTTTACCCAGGTTCGGGCCCTCTCTATGGAGGTAATACCCTACGTCATGCTTGATTGATATTGATGAGTATGAGTATTACAAGAGTTGATCTACCTCGAGATCGTGATGGCTAAACCCTAGAGGTCTAGCTTGTATGGCTATGATAATGAATTCTCTCCCTCTCCGGACTACGTCCTCCGGTTCATATAAGCACCGGGAGGATCTAGGGTTACACAAGGTCGGTTACAAAGAAAGGAATCTACATATCCGGTTGCCAAGCTTGCCTTCCACGCCAAGGAGAGTTCCATCCGGACACGGGTGCAGTCTTCAGTCTTTGTATCTTCACAGCCCATCAGTTCGGCCCACGGCTAACAGGCCGGACGCCCGAGGACCCCTTAGTCCAGGACTCCCTCAGTAGCCCCTGAACCTGGCTTCAATGACAAGATATCCGGCGTGTAGATCCGTCTTCGGCATTGCAAGGCGGGTTCCTCCTTCCGAACTCCCAAATAGTCTTTGGATGTACCAATGTGTCCGGACCTGTAAATCACACCACACACAACTGTAGAGAGAATATAATATTTCACGAATCCAATATGCTGACAACTTTTTTATAACATGACATCATGTCTGCCCGGTCACTATATCAAATCATTTTGTCTGCCATCCCGTATTTCGAGATGCGGTTTCCATTGGCACGTCTTGTCAAAGCAGAGATCGTGTCCCCTTATTGCGGGATTCTCATCAATACGGGCGTGGGTAACCCAACCGTGTCGTTTACACAGCCCTTGGGAGCAGCCAAATTTTAAGGCACGTGGGGAGGCGTTCAATATTTACTGCCTTTATAAGGAGACAAGAATCCCTTTTATCCACCCACGCCTTCTCTCTTCCTCTACCCTTCCACTCCTGAGCTCCAGCGCCCAAGTTCTCATCCTCTCCGTCTCTAGCAAGCACTCAACCATGTCCGGATCCGAAGGTCAAGGCAAGTGGATGGCCTCCTCCGTCCAGGAGGAGGACATCGCCGAGCTTTGGGCGGCCGGGTACCTGGCAAAGGGAATCACACACCGCCTTCCAACCCAGGGACAAATCGTTCCCACACCGAAGCCCAACGAGAGGGTAGTATTCATCCCCCATTTCCTCCGCGGGTTAGGATTTCCACTCCACCCCTTCGTCCGCGGACTGATGTTCTAGTACGGGATAGATTTCCATGATCTATCCCCGAACTCCCTCCTCAACATCTCGGCATTCATCGTCGTGTGTGAGGCCTTCCTTCACATCCAACCCCACTTCGGGCTATGGCTCAAGGTCTTCAACATGAAGCCGAAAGTGGTGGACGGCTAACACGCGGAGTGCGGAGGCGCCATGGTTAGCAAGCTGGCCAATGTCTCCTGGCCGAAAGGCACTTTCATGGAGACTGTAAAGGAATGGCAGAAACATTGGTTCTATATCACAGAGCCCCGCGGCACCACCTGGGCCGCAACTGCCGAATTCAACTATAGTGCTTATGTCTACTACACAACCTTCTTCTTGTAGACATTGTTGGGCCTCCAAGTGCAGAGGTTTGTAGGACAGTAGCAAATTTCCCTCAAGTGGATGACCTAAGGTTTATCAATCCATAGGAGGCGTAGGATGAAGATGGTCTCTCTCAAGCAACCCTGCAACCAAATAACAAAGAGTCTCTTGTGTCTCCAACACACCCAATACAATGGTAAATTGTACAGGTGCACTAGTTCGGCGAAGAGATGGTGAAACAAGTGGTATATGGATGGTAGATAGAGGTTTTTGTAATCTGAAAATATAAAAACAGCAAGGTAACTAATGATAAAAGTGAGCGTAAACGGTATTGCAATGCTAGTAAACAAGGCCTAGGGTTCATACTTTCACTAGTGCAAGTTCCCTCAACAATAATAAGATAATTGGATCACATAACTATCCCTCAACATGCAAGAAAGAGTCACTCCAAAGTCACTAATAGCAGAGAACGAACGAAGAGATTATGGTAGGGTACGAGACCACCTCAAAGTTATTCTTTCCAATCAATCCATTGGGCTATTCCTATAATTGTCACAAACAGCCCTAGAGTTCATACTAGAATAACACCTTAAGACACAAATGAATCAAAACCCTAATGTCACCTAGATACTCCAATGTCACCTCAAGTATCCGTGGGTATGATTATACGATATGCATCACACAATCTCAGATTCATCTATTCAACCAACACAAAGGACCTCAAAGAGTCCCCCAAAGTTTCTAATGGAGAATCACAACGAAAAAGTGTGCCAACCCCTATGCATAGGTTCATGGGCGGAACCCGCAAGTTGATCACCAAAACATACATCAAGTGAATCACGTGATATCCCATTGTCACCACAGATACGCACGGAAAGACATACATCAAGTGTTCTCAAATCTTTAAAGACTCAATCTGATAAGATAACTTCAAAGGGGAAACTCAATCCATTACAAGAGAGTAGAGGGGGGAAGAAACATCATAGGATACAAATATAAATAGCAAAGCTCGCGATGCATCACGATCGTATCACCTCAAGAACATGAGAGAGAGATCAAACACATAGCTGCTGGTACATACCCTCAGCCCCGAGGGAGAACTACTCCCTCCTTGTCATGGAGAGCACAGGGATGATGAAGATGGCCACCGGAGAGGGAATTCCCCCTCCGGGAGGGTGCTGGAACAGGTCTAGATTGGTTTTTGGTGGCTACAGAGGCTTCTGGCGGCGGAACTCCTGATCTATCGTCTGTTCTGGAAGTTTTAGGGTACGTGAGTATATATGGGTGCGGGAAGTACGTCGGTGGAGCTTCAGGGGCCCCACGAGGTAGGGGGCGCGCCCTAGGGGTGGGGCGCCCCCCACCCTCGTGAGCACCTCCCTTGGCTCCTGACGTGGGGTCCAAATCCATTTGGTAGCTTTCCTTCCAAAAATAACTTCTCTAGTTGATTTCGCTCCGTTTCGACTCCGTTTGATATTCCTTTTCTTCGAAACACTGAAATAGGCAAAAAACAGCAATTCTGGGCTGGGCCTCCGGTTAATAGGTTAGTCCCAAAAATAATATAAAAGTGGATAATAAAGCCCAATATTGCCCAAAACAGTATATAACATAGCATGGAGCAATCAAAAATTATATATATGTTGGAGACGTATCAAGCATCCCCAAGCTTAATTCATGCTCGTCCTCGAGTAGGTAAATGATAAAACAGAATTTTTGATGCGGAGTGCTACTTGGCATAATTTCAATGTAATTCTTCTTAATTGTGGCATGAATATTCAGATCCGAAAGATTCAAGACAAAAGTTCATATTGACATAAAAATGATAATACTTCAAGCATACTAACTAAGCAATTATGTCTTCTCAAAATAACATGGCCAAAGAAAGTTCATCCCTACAAAATCATATAGTTTAGTCATATTTCATTTTCGTCACACAAGAATGCTATCATCATGCACAACCCTGATGACAAGCCAAGCAATTGTTTCATACTTTAGTAATCTCAAACCTATAAACTTTCATGCAATATATGAGCGCGAGCCATGGACATAGCACTATAGGTGGAATAGAATATAATGAGGGGGTTATGTGGAGAAGACAAAAAGGAGAAAGTCTCACATCAACGAGGCTAATCAGTGGGCTATGGAGATGCCCACCGATTGATGTTAATGCAAGGAGTAGGGATTGCCATGCAACGGATGCACTAGAGCTATAAATGTATGAAAGCTCAACAAAAGAAACTAAGTGGGTGGGCATCCAACTTGCTTGCTCACGAAGACCTAGGGCACTTGAGGAGGCCCATTGTTAGAATATACAAGCCAAGTTCTATAATGAAAAATTCCCACTAGTATATGAAAGTGACAAAACAAGAGACTCTCTACTATGAAGATCATGGTGCTACTTTGAAGCACAAGTTTGGTAAAAGGGTAGTAGCATTGTCCCTTCTCTCTTTTTCTCTCATTTTTTTGGCCTTCTCTTTTTTATGGCCTTTCTCTTTTTGGGGGGCCTTCTCCTTTTTTATGGCCTTTCTCTTTTTTTTTTATTCCTCACTTGGGAGAATGCTCTAATAATGATGATCATCACACTTCTATTTATTTACAACTCAATGATTACAACTCGATACTAGAACAAAAGATGACTCTATATGAATGCCTCCGGCGGTGTACCGGGATATGCAATGAACCAAGGGTGACATGTATGAAAGAATTATGAATGGTGGCTTTGCCACAAATACTATGTCAACTACATGATCATGCTAAGCAATATGACAATAATGAATGTGTCATGATGAATGGAATGATGGAAATTTGCATGGCAATATATCTCGGAATGGCTATGGAAATGCCATAATAGGTAGGTATGGTGGCTGTTTTGAGGAACATATAAGGAGGTTTATGTGTGAAAGAGCGTATCATATCACGGGGTTTGGATGCACCGGCGAAGTTTGCGCCAACTCTCAATGTGAGAAAGGGCAATGCACGGTACCGAAGAGGCTAGCAATGATGGAAGGGTGAGAGTGCGTATAATCCATGGACTCAACATTAGTCATAAAGAACTCACATACTTATTGCAAAAATCTACAAGTCATCAAAAACCTCGGCACTACACGCATGCTCCTAGGGCAATAGATTGGTAGGAAAAGACCATCGCTCGTCCCCGGCCGCCACTCATAAGGAGGACAATCAAATAACACCTCATGTTTCAAATTTGTTACATAATGTTTACCATACGTGCATGGTACGGGACTTGCAAACTTCAACACAAGCATTTCTCAAATTCACAACTACTCAACTAGCACGACTTTGATATTATTACCTCCATATCTCAAAACAATCATCACGCATCAAAGTTCTCTTAGTATTCAACATACTCATAAGAAAGTTTTTACTATTCTTGGATGCCTAGCATATTAGGATTATTTAAGAAAATTACCATGCTATTAAGACTCTTAAAATAATATAAGTGAAGCATGAGAGCTCATCTATTTCTACAAAATAAAACTGCCACCATGCTCTAAAAGATATAAGTTAAGCACTAGAGCAAATGACAAACTACTCCGAAAGATATAAGTGAAGATCAATGAGTAGTTGAATAATTATGCAACTATGTGAAGACTCTATAACATTTAAGAATTTCAGATCTTGGTATTTTATTCAAACAGCAAGAAAAGCAAAATAAAATGACATTCTAAGAATGGCAAACATCATGTGAAGAAGCAAAAACTTAGGATCAACCGATACTAACCGATAGTTGTTGAAGAAGAAAGGTGGGATGCCAACCGGGGCATCCCCAAGCTTAGACGCTTGAGACTTCTTGAAATATTATCTTGGGGTGCCTTGGTCATCCCCAAGCTTGAGCTTTTGTGTCTCCTTAATTCCTCTCATATCACCGTCTCCCTAAATCTCAAAAGCTTCATCCACACAAAACTCAACAAGGACTCGTGAGATAAGTTAGTATAACACATTGCAAAAACCTTATCATAATCTACTGTAGAAAATCACTAAAATTATTATTCAACATTGCATACTAAATTCCTCTGCATATTTAATAGTCCTATCCACAAATAGAATCATTAAAGAAGCAAACATATGCAAATAATGCAAACATAACAGCAATCTGCCTAAACAGGACAGTCTGTAAATAATACAGCAACATCCATACTTCCCTAGCTCCAAAAATTATTAAATAAAATTCCCACTGTATTAAATTTATCAGAGATTAATATGCAAAAGGTTTCAACATTTTATCACATTCTGAATTTTCTAGGGAATTATTGCAACAGCGGTAAACTTTCTGTTTTCAAACAGCAACATGTGGACTTCTAAAATAGGCATAGTAAAGGCTATCAATGCCACTTTTATTGAAACAAAAGATACAAAACATTGTTCTAAATAACAGCAAGAAAATATTAACAAAATAAATTGATGCTCCAAGCAAAACACATATCATGTGGTAAATAAAAATATAGCTCCAAGTAAAGTTACCGATGAACAAAGACGAAAGAGGGGATGCCTTCCGGGGCATCCCCAAGCTTAGGCTATTGGTTGTACTTGAATATTACCTTGGGGTGCCTTGGGAATCCCCAATCTTAGGCTCTTGCAACTCCTTATTCCATAGTCCATCGAATCTTTACCCAAAACTTGAAAACTTCACAACACAAAACTTAACAGAAAACTCGTAAGCTCTGTTAGTATAAGAAAGCAAATCACCATCATAAGGTACTGTAATGAACTCATTATAAATTCATATTGGTGTTAAACCTACTTTATTCCAACTTATCTATGGTTTATAAACTCTTTTACTAGCCATAGATTCATCAAAATAAGTAAATAACACATGAAAAACAGAATCTGTCAAAAACAGAACAGTCTGTAGTAATCTGGATCAAACGTATACTTCTGGAACTCATAAAATTCTCAAATAAATTGCTGGACCAGAGGAATTTATCTATTAATCATCTGAAAAAATAATTAACTAAATAACACTCTCCAAATAAAAATGGCAGCAATTCTCGTGAGCGCTAAAGTTTCTGTTTTTACAGCATGATCAACAAGACTTCTCCCAAATCTTCCCAAAGGTTCTACTTGGCACAAACACTAATTAAAAGCATAAAACCACATCTAAACACAGGATATATGAATTATTTATTAATAAACAGGAACAAAAAGCAAGGAACTAAAATAAAATTGGGTTGCCTCCCAACAAGCGCTATCGTTTAACGCCCCTAGCTAGGCACGATGATTTCAATGATGCTCACATAAAAGATAAGAATTGAAACATAAAGAGAGCATCATGAAGAATATGACTAGCACATTTAAGCCTAACCCACTTACTATGCATAGGGATTTTGTGATCAAACAACTTGTGTGAACAATAATCAACTAGCATAGGAAGGTAAAACAAGCATAACTTCAAAACTTTAAGCACATAGAGAGGAAACTTGATATTATTGCAATTCCTACAAGCATATGTTCCTCCCTCATAATTATTTTCAGTAGTATCATGAATGAATTCAACAATATAACCATCACATAAAGCATTCTTTTCATGATCTACAAGCATATAAATTTTATTACTCTCCACATAAGCAAAATTCTCCTCACGAATAATAGTGGGAGCAAACTCAACAAAGTAATTATCGTGTGAGGCATAGTCCAATTCAAAACTAAAATCATGATGACAAGTTTCATGGATATAATTATTCTTTATAGCATACAAGTTATCACAATAATCATCATAGATAGCAACTTTGTTCTCATAATCAATTGGAACCTCTTCCGAAATAGTGGATTCATCACTAAATAAAGTCATGACCTCTCCAAATCCACTTTCATCAATATAATCATCATAAATAGGAGGCATGCTTTCATCATAATAAATTCGCTCATCAAAACTTGGGGGACAAAAAATACCATCTTCATCAAACATAGCTTCCCCAAGCTTGTGGCTTTGCATATCATT
This sequence comes from Triticum aestivum, assembly GCF_018294505.1. Taxonomy (NCBI): domain Eukaryota; kingdom Viridiplantae; phylum Streptophyta; class Magnoliopsida; order Poales; family Poaceae; genus Triticum; species Triticum aestivum. The sequence continues at coordinate 373,186,602 of NC_057794.1, forward strand.
AGCATCATGGATATTCAAGGAATTCATACTAACAACATTGCAATCATGCTCATCATTCAAATATTTAGTGCCAAACATTTTAATGCATTCTTCTTCTAACACTTTGGCATAATTTTCCTTTCCATCATACTCACGAAAGATATTAAAAAGGTGAAGCATATGAGACAAACTCAATTCCATTTTTTATAGTTTTCTTTTATAAACTAAACTAGTGATAAAACAAGAAACTAAAAGACTCGATTGCAAGATCTAAAGATATACCTTCAAGCACTCACCTCCCCGGCAACGACGCCAGAAAAGAGCTTGATGTCTACTACACAACCTTCTTGTTGTAGATGTTGTTGGGCCTCCAAGTGCAGAGGTTTGTAGGACAGTAGCAAATTTCCCTCAAGTGGATGACCTAAGGTTTATCAATCCGTAGGAGGCGTAGGATGAAGATGGTCTCTCTCAAGCAACCCTGCAACCAAATAACAAAGAGTCTCTTGTGTCCCCAACACACCCAATACAATGGTAAATTGTATAGGTGCACTAGTTCGGCGAAGAGATGGTGAAACAAGTGGTATATGGATGGTAGATAAAGGTTTTTGTAATCTGAAAATATAAAAACAGCAAGGTAACTAACGATAAAAGTCAGCGTAAACGGTATTGCAATGCTAGTAAACAAGGCCTAGGGTTCATACTTTCACTAGTGCAAGTTCCCTCAACAATAATAACATAATTGGATCACATAACTATCCCTCAACATGCAACAAAGAGTCACTCCAAAGTCACTAATAGCGGAGAATGAACGAAGAGATTATGGTAGGGTACAAAACCACCTCAAAGTTATTCTTTCCAATAAATCCATTGGGCTATTACTATAATTGTCACAAATAGCCCTAGAGTTCGTACTAGGATAACACCTTAAGACACAAATCAATCAAAACTCTAATGTCACCTAGCTACTCCAATGTCACCTCAAGTATCCGTGGGTATGATTATACGATATGCATCACACAATCTCAGATTCATCTATTCAACCAACACAAAGGACCTCAAAGAGTGCCCAAAGTTTCTACCGGAGAATCACGACGAAAACGTGTGCCAACCCCTATGCATAGGTTCATGAGCAGAACCCACAAGTTGATCACCAAAACATACATCAAGTGAATCACGTGATATCCCATTGTCACCACAAATACGCACGGCAAGACATACATCAAGTGTTCTCAAATCTTTAAAGACTCAATCTGATAAGATAACTTCAAAGGGGAAACTCAATCCATTACAAGAGAGTAGAGGGGGGAAGAAACATCATAGGATCCAAATATAATAGCAAAGCTCGCGATACGTCAAGATCGTATCACCTCAAGAACACGAGAGAGAGAGAGATCAAACACATAGCTACTGGTACATACCCTCAGCCCCGAGGGAGAACTACTCCCTCCTCATCATGGAGAGCACCGGGATGATGAAGATGGCCATCGGAGAGGGATTTCCCCCTCCGACAGGGTGCCGGAATGGGTCTAGATTGGTTTTCGGTGGCTACGGAGGCTTCTGGCGGCGGAACTCCTAATCTATCGTTTGTTCTGGAAGTTTTAGCGTACGTGAGTATATGTGGGTGCAGGAAGTACGTCGGTGGAGCTTCGGGGGCCCCACGAGGCAGGGGGCGCGCCCTTGGGAGGGGGCGCGCCCCCACCCTTGTGAGCACCTCCCTTGGCTCCTCACGTGGTGTCCAATTCCATCTGGTAGCTTTCCTTCCAAAAATAACTTCTCCAGTTGATTTCGTTCCGTTTCAACTCCGTTTGATATTCCTTTTCTTCGAAACATTGAAATAGGCAAAAAAAAACAGCAATTCTGGGCTGGGCCTCCGGTTAATAGGTTAGTCCCAAAAATAATATAAAAGTGGATAATAAAGCCCAATATTGCCCAAAATAGTAGATAACATAGCATGGAGCAATCAAAAATTATATATACGTTGGAGACGTATCAGGCGCTCCCATGCGACTCACCTCTTGGGTCGGGAAGGGCCCAAACTGGTGTTCATCAGACAAGTAGATGGCGCTACAGACGCGCATTCAAAGCATGGTGGATAGAGATATCAAACTCGTCGATATAATCCAGGTGATGCTAGTTCGCCGGATTCTTCCATGCCAAAGCCGAAGCCGCCCTCTCTAGGAGTTCAATCCGAAGAAGCACCATACCCTGAAGAGGCTCTTCGAAACCACTCATGAAGATGCCTGGAGGTTGCTTTTTAAGGGCAGCGAAACTCCGCCGGCCACAGATTCGGACCGTGGGCATGACATCAACCACCTCGCCAATGAGGTATATTATTCTTACCGCATCCCTTACTTGTTTGTTTCAAGGATGTCGTCTAAGACTTTATTATCATGGCTTCTTCAGGAGTGGGAAGAGAAGGCGAAGCTGATCGAATGTCCGGCTCCGCTGCCAGAAGAACCGGTCATCTCGCGTTTAGCGAAGATGCTAGTGCTGGCCCCTTATAAGGCGCCAGAGAAGAAGGCCACCGGGAAGGCCAAGGGGGTCTAGAGTGGCCCCCGCCACCGAGGCGCTTCGGACGTGAATTCAGAAGATAAGACCTGCTCCTCCGCCGCCGAAGACGTCGACAATGAAGAGGAGGAGGAGAACAACCCTCCCCCTGATGAGGGGAGGAAGAAGAGGGCGGCCTCGGCGAATCTGGAGGCGGAGACGTCCAAGAAAGGGAAGAGCTCCCTTGCGGATAACACCGCATGGGACACCGACAAGTCCGGAGAGATGCCCCCGCACTAAGCCTCGGGCCGCATCGTAAGTGCTAAAACCCATATCCGCCCATAAACCGAGTCTTTTCTCTTTGTTGTATTGATATAATCAGTTATGCTATTGCAGTCCAGCCCATGACAGTCCCCAGCGATCCTCATCACGAGGTTCGCTGGACTCAAAGGCGATGGCCAGCGATTCATTGCCGGCCGCCACTCCCCCAAGGCCAAGGACGATGTGGAGGTGTTGTCCCGAAGGACTGTTCCAGGCGGGGGAAAGGCTCATGAGGCACCATAAGGTGAAACCCCCGTCGCCGGACACTAGGGGGAGTCAATCCCCATGGAGACTAGCGGGGAGGGTGTAGGATCGAAAGTATGTCTAGAGGGGGGTGATTAGACTACTTGACCAAATAAAAATCTAGCCTTTTCCCAATTTTAGTTCTTGGCAGATTTTAGCTATCTTAGCACAAGTCAAGCAATCTCCACACAATTCAAGCAAGCATGCAAAAGAGTATATGAGCAGCGGAAAGTAAAGCATGCAACTTGGAAGAATGTAAAGGGAAGGGTTTGGAGGATTCAAACGCAATTGGAGGCACGGATGTTTTTGTCATGGTTCCGATAGGTGGTGCTATCGTACATCCACGTTGATGGAGACTTCAACCCACGGAGGGTAACGGTTGCGCGAGTCCACAGAGGGCTCCACCCACGAAGGGTCCACGAAGAAGCAACCTTGTCTATTCCATCATGGCCGTCACCCACGAAGGACTTGCCTCACTAGCGGTAGATCTTCACGAAGTAGGCGATCTCCTTGCCCTTACAAACTCCTTGGTTCAACTCCACAATCTTGTCGGAGGCTCCCAAGTGACACCTAGCCAATCTAGGAGACACCACTCTCCAAGAAGTAACAAATGGTGTGTTGATGATGAACTCCTTGCTCTTGTGCTTCAAATGATAGTCTCCCCAACACTCAACTCTCTCTCTCTCTCTCAGGATTTGGATTTGGTGGAAAGAAGATTTGAGTGGAAAGCAACTTGGGGAAGGCTAGAGATCAGGATTCATATGGTTGGAATGGAATATCTTGACCTCAACACAAGTGTAGGTGGTTCTCTCTCAGAAAATGTGTATTGGAAGTGTAGGTATGTTCTGATGGCTCTCTCCACGAATGAAGAGTAGGTGGAGGGGTATATATATCCTCCACACAAAATCTAACCATTACACACAATTTGCCAAACTCGGTGGGACCGAATGGTTAAACACGGTCTGACCGATTCAGCAAACCTAGTGACCGTTAGGATTTTCGGTGGGACCGAGATGCAACTCGATAGGACTGATATGGTTAGGGTTAGGGCATAATGTAATCTCGGTGTGACCGATTACACAAACTCGGTGGGACCGATTTTGGTAATGAGCTAACCAGAGAGTTGGTCAGGTAAACTCGGTGGGACCGATTCGCTCATCTCGGTGAGACCGAAATGTTACAAAAGGGAAACAGAGAGTTTACATTGCAATCTCGGTGGGACCGATCGCTCATCTCGGTAAGACCGAAATGTTACGAAGGGAAACAGAGAGATTACAATCCCATCTCGGTGAGACCGAGATCCCTATCGGTGAGACCGATTTGCCTAGGGTTTGTGGCAGTGGCTATGACATTTGAAACTCGGCGGCGCCGGATAGAAAGAATCGGTGGGGCCGAGTTTGACTTTTGGTTTAGGTCATATGTGGATGTGGGAAAGTAGTTGAGGATTTTGGAGCATATCACTAAGCACTTTGAGAAAGCAAGCCATTAAGCAACACCTGATCCCTCCTTGATAGTATTGGCTTTTCCTATAGACTCAATGTGATCTTGGATCACTAAAATATAAAATGTAGAGTCTTGAGCTTCAAGCTTGAGCCAAACTTTTTGTCCTTAGAATTTTGAGGGATCCACTTTCCTCATCCATGCCATGCCATTCATTGAGCTTTTCCTGAAATATTAATCTTGGAATAATGTTAGCTCAATGAGCTATATGTTGTTAGAAATTACCAAAACCACCCAGGGATAGTTGCACTTTCAGAGGGGCGTATTCAGTTCAGCCCTCAGCCGGACTCGATTCCGGAGTTCGATGCGGCTCCCGAATCCGGCACGTAACCTCCTTCGAAGGAAGGGGGATGCCTATTCCCCCAGTGACCCCTGTCCAACCAGGGGCACCGGATAATTTGGTGGAAGTGATGCGAGGCGCTTCCATTGTGGATGAGCACCGTGTCCTTATGGGCACGGTATTTGAAAGGGTTCAGTCCACCAAGAGTGGACTAACCGAAGCCTGCAGCAACCTATTGATAGGTTTTGAAGTAAGCGGCGCAAAAAGGAAAAAATCCCAATATAGACAGTAGCCCCTGAGACACTTTCCGGTGTTCGGAAAGAAAAAACCGGACAGAGGATCAATCTCCTATTGCAGGAAACTAACTAAATTTGTCTGAAATGTATGCACAGGCGTCGCTGCTGGCCACGGCCTCACATACTGCCGAAGTCTCTGGACTGAAGCAGAAACTAGCGGGGGTCGAGGAAGAGTTGGGCCATGTGAAGAGGCAGCTCCAGGAAAAACAAGGTAAGTAATAACCTATTATGTATTCGAAAAAGGGAAAATGATATGCAATGACCGAAATACCATGATGTGAATAGAGGCGACGACCGAGTTCGAAGCCCTGAAGGCGGCCCTGGTCGAAGCCGAGGGGAAGGCTGTCAAGGAGCAGGCCGCCCGTAAGAGGCTCAAGGCCCGGGTCAACGAAGTCCAACAGGAGCTCCAGGACCCGGTGAGGAAGTGCGAGACCTTGGAGCACAATACGTCGGCTCAAGAGGCCGAACTTGCCAAGGCTTGTAAGAGTGCGGAGATGGCCCGGAGTGAAGCTTAGGGTGCCCTCCAGGAGATCCAGGAGGCTATGAAGATCGCGGCAGGTAAGGCATTCAATATGCAAAGCAAGAATGTGAAGAGGAAATATCTTTTACTGACCCGGATTCGGTGTTCTCCAGGGGCTTTTGCTGATCTGCCATGCAGTGTGACCGTCGCTGCCGAATTCTTCCGAGCCGAAGGAGCGGGCTCCCCGGAGAAGCTGTTCTAGTCGCAGTATCTTGTGCCGGAACATCCAGTGCCCTTCAGCGATCAGCTAAAACAGCTGGTCGAGCTGCACAGGGTGGCCGAACTGCCCACGAAGGATTTAATAATCCGGTTATGGTCAGTCGAAGCTATACCCAGCAGTTACTTCGGCCTCGTGAAGAGGCTGGTTGATGCATGTCCTCGGCTTGACGTCATCAAGCGGTCCGTCTGCATTGAAGGTGCGTGTCTGGACTTCTCCTATGTCATGGTCTGGTGAGCGAAGATGGACGCCGTCAAGTTGGTGACCGAGGGGCCACCTGAAGGCAAGGAGCACCGCACACCCGAGCGATACTTTGGCGATGTCTTGGAAGGGTCCCGTATTGTTGTGGATCATTGTGCAAAAGACACTATCTTCGAGCTCCCCCTACCTTGTATGATAAAACAAAGTGATTGTGCAATATAATGTTGGTTATGTTTTAAATTTTTTACTTCCTATGCGGCCGTGTTGTACAAAATCTGAGGGTTAACCAGTCGTCGGCTTCTGCCCCCACGTAGGTAGTACGGGGTTGTTCGGGATGGAATCTAAACAATCTTGATCCAATTAGATGGTCCTTGAAGGAGTTGTTTAGCGCATCGAACCAGGCAACCAGACTATGCGGCTGTAACGCCCTCACTTAGCCATAGGAGTACGACAATAAAAACATGGGCGCAGCCCCTAGTATCTGAACTAGAGTGCTATAAGCGTCTGATCGGGAAGTACCAATCCTTCACGCAATGCGGAAGAAATCTCCAACGATTTGCAACCTCCGAATAGCTGACCGGCTCTCGTCGCATCATGACAGTCAGTTTTCGGCTTTCTCTACTAAGGTGCTCCTTCGGATCAACCGAGGCACAACCGCAGTAGTTCTCCCTTTACTACCTTAGCCGATATAGCGGAACGTAAGGTAGCAAGCACAGGAGCCGGGCAACCCAACTATTGACCCAAGACATGATTTGGAGCCAATGCATATAATGCTAAATTCGGGGTGCCAAACTATACTTATAAAAAGTGTTCGGACTTTTGTTGTCGTAATGTGGGGTTCTATGAAGCCCCTGGCAAACATCAAGCGTACCAAAGTGTACGGGTGCTACCTGATAGGGTTATCCACAGGGGAGCTGAAAAAGAGAAAGAAAACAGAAAAGGTACAAAGGTAAAAAGCTGGAGTCCTACAACTCAGCCGCAAACTATTCTCATTGTAATTTAGTTAGTACGTCAAGGTGCATTGATACAGGTAGTGAGATAAGCAATAGGCTATCTGACATGCCGAAACCAAGGGAGAGCTGCATGTGGGTCCTGAAAAACATGTAAAGTTATTGTTAACAGAATCACCTAAAAAGTCCCCCATATGTCTGTGTTTCTCGTCGTCTTGGTGTGTTTATCCTTCAAGAGGACCGATGACCAGACCACCAGATAGTTCCTGTGGGATTGAGACCTGAAAAGGAAACAAGTAAAAGTGAAAGTATGTGTGTATCCGATGTCGGTTGAGCCGTACTATGGACCACAAGCTAGCTATGCCTCCGTCGATGCCCATGGGATTTTGAGTGCGTAGTTATGTACGCACGACACGAATGCCACCACTTGATCGGGACTGAGATGGAGGTCAGATTTCTAGTCGAACTCCTAACGAGCCGAGCTCTCCTGCTGCAGAGTAGTTCGGACCCTCTTAACGGTGTCCGTGGGCTCGGCAGCCGAATTAAGGTTCTGCTTGAGAAGGCCGCTCTGTACTTCTGCTGCTAAGGCAACCATGTGCTCTTCTGTACGGAGGGAGCGTTCCATATTTCCATTGATCGTTATGACGCCACGTGGACTGGGCATCTTGAGCTTGAGATAAGCATAGTGTGGTACTGCATTGAATCGAGCAAACACAGTTCGTCTGAGCAGTGCGTGATAGCCGCTGTGGAAGGGGACGATATCAAAGATTAGCTCCTCGCTTCGGAAGTTGTCCGGAGATCCGAAGACAACATCTAGTGTGATTGAGCCCGTACAGCGGGCCTCTACACCGGGTATGACTCCTTTGAAGGTAGTCCTGGTGGGCTTGATCCGAGATGGGTTAATGCACATTTTTTGCGTTGTATCCTGATAGAGCAGATTGACGCTGCTACCTCCGTCCATAAGGATGCGAGTCAGGTGGAACCCATCAATTATTGGGTCTAGGACCAGTGTGGCTGAGCCACCGTGATGGATACTGGTCGGATGATCCCGGCGACCAAAAGTGATCGAGCATGACGACCATGGATTAAATTTTGGGGCGACTGGCTCTATCGCGTAGACGTCCCTAAGTGCACGCTTGCACTCCCTCTTGGGGATGTGGGTAGCGTCATGTTCACCGTTTTGACCTGAGGGGGAAACTTCTTCTGTCCCCCTGTGTTCGGTTGCTGGGGCTCTTCGTCATCGTCCTTGCTTTGCGATCCTTTTTCCCTGTTCTCGGCGTTTAATTTGCCGGCCTGTTTAAAAACCCAGCAATCTCTATTTGTATGATTGGGTGGCTTGTCTGGGGTTCCATGAATCTGGCACGGACGATCAAGTATGCGGTCCAAACTGGATGGGCCTGAATTGTTCTTTTGGAATGGCTTCTTCCGCTGACCGGACTTAGAGCCCCTGAATCCGGCGTTGACTGTCGTGTCCTCGGTGTTATCACTATTGTTTCGACGCTTGTATCTGTTGTGTCGAGACTTGTCTTTGCTAGCTTTAGCTTCAGGGGTGCCGGATCGCTTGCATTCTTTTTGCTACGGGCCAACAAACTATCCTCGCCCGCACAAAAGCGGGTCATGAGTGCCGTGAGGGCTGCCATGGATTTTGGATTTTCTTGGCCGAGGTGGCGAGCGAGCCATTTGTCGCGGATGCTGTGTTTGAAGGCTGCTAGGGCTTCGGCATCTGGAAAATCGATGATTTGGTTCTTTTTAGTTAAGAACCTAGTCCAGAATTTCCTGGCAGACTCTCCGGGCTGTTGAACTATATGGCTTAAGTCATCAACGTCCGGAGGTCAAACATATGTACCTTGGAAGTTATCGAGGAAGGCATCTTCCAAGTCCTCTCAGCTGCCAATAGAATTTGCATGCAGACTGTTGAGCCAGTGCCGAGATGGCCCCTTGAGTTTTAAAGGGAGGTATTTGATGGCGTGGAGGTCATCGCCGCGGGCCATATAAATGTAGAGAATGAAGTCTTCGATCCACACCGCGGGATCCGTGGTTCCATCATATGATTCTATATTCACGAGTTTGAACCCTTCTGTGAATTCATGATCCAGGACCTCATCAGTGAAGCAATGAGGGTGTGCGGCACCTCTATATCGGGCCGTATCGCGACGTAGCTCTGATGGAGTCTGTCTGCGGTTTTCAGCCCGCGCATGACTAAGTTTGTCACGTCCGAACATGTGGCCATCGTCGCGTGTCAAGGCACGTCCTCGTGATCCGTAGATTGATCTAGTATGTCCTGCTTTATTGTTCAGGCTTTGCTGGAGGTCATATGTATGACCGTGGGATAATTTACCTCTACCTATGAGATGAGGCAGGGTTGGCTGGTGTTCGGCGTGAGTTGCCGTTTTGTCCCGACCACGTGGTGGTCGGTCAGCCGCATTGTACGATGGAGGTATGTATTTCGACGCGTCCTCGTCAAACTGAGGTAGCAATTTGCGCTTTGGGTAGCTTTTGGTTGGGCGCATGAGGCCATATTCTTCGGCTACTAGGACATTGGTCCATTTATCATTGAGCAGATCTTGGTCAGCTTGAAGCTGCTGCTGCTTCTTTTTCAGGCTCCTTGAAGTGGCGATTAGCTGGCGCTTGAAGCGCTCCTGCTCAAGAGGTTCCTCAGGCATGATGAAATCGTCGGTGCCGAGGCTCACCTCATCCTCAAAGAGCGGAAGATAACTTCCGTCCTCTGAGTCTTCGTGCGTGGCCTGCTTACCAGGGCTAGCCTGCCCATCTTCTCGTTCATCTTGTTCATTAGCTGTTTCAACGGGGTCTTCGTTGTCTTCGGCACCTTCCGGAGTGTTATCTTCTCATGTGCCGGTATTGATGTCTTTACTGCGACGTGACTTAGAGCAGCGCCACTGACGCCGGCGCTTGGATTGTATTTCAGAAGGTTTATCCTCAGCTGGATCTTCCTTGTCATCGCTGTTGTTCTCCTTTGGTGCATCCACCATGTATACATCGTACGAGGAAGTGGCTGTCCAGCGTCCGGTGAACGGCGAGTTCTGGGCCTCTTCTTCTCCGGCATCGTCATCCATACCATCGATGTCCTTGGAGTCGTAATCAAGTGTGTCGGTCAAATCCTCGACCATGACTATGAAGTGGGTGGCGGGTGGGAAGCAAAATTCTCCATCGTCAACCCCTGGTTCGAACCGGATATAGTTCGGCTATGAGTCCTCTGCCAAGGACATGTTTTTTAACGAGCTTAGCACATCGCCCAAAGGCGAGTGTTGGAAGATATCTGCGGCGCTAAACTCGAAAATCGATAAATGATCAAGTTCGGCGTCCGCGGGCTCACGTGGTTTGGAACTTACGGCCGGAGACGAGTCCGGAGTTCGGTGACAAAGATGTCGTGAGAGGTTAAGTCTATGTGAGGCTCCAACGCCATGGAATCTGTGGCTTCCGTGGTGGGGTTGATCCTCCTGTCCTCAGATGGTGCAGTCTACTCCGGCTCTAAGGCCAGAGCGTTTACAGGGGCGATCTCCTAGATGCGGTCTAATGACAGATTTAGGTCATGATCATCGGGGTGACCGGGGGTGGCCGCCGCAGTCTCGAATCCGGCGAAGATCAAGTCTCCACGAATGTCTGCAACGTAGTTCAAGCTCCCGAATCTGACCAGATGGCCAGGGGCGTAGCTATCGATCTGCTCCAGGTGGCCACACGAGTTGGTCCGCAGTGCGAAGCCGCCGAACACGAAGATCTGTCCAGGGAGGAAAGTTTCTCCTTGGACAGCGTCACTATCGATGATTGAAGGTGCCATCAAACCTTTCGTCGACGACACAGAGGAACTCTCAATGAAAGAACCAATGTCGGTGTCAAAACTGGCGGATCTCGGGTAGGGGGTCCCGAATGGTGCATCTAAGGTCGATGGTAACAGGAGACAAGGGACACGATGTTTACCCAGGTTCAGGCCCTCTCTATGGAGGTAATACCCTACGTCCTGCTTGATTGATATTGATGAGTATGACTATTACAAGAGTTGATCTACCTCGAGATCGTGATGGCTAAAACCTAGAGGTCTAGCATGTATGGCTATGATAATGAATTCTCTCCCTCTCCGGACTACGTCCTGTGGTTTATATAAGCACCGGGAGGATCTAGGGTTACACAAGGTCGGTTACAAAGAAAGGAATCTACATATCCGGTTGCCAAGCTTGCCTTCCACGCCAAGGAGAGTCCCATCCGGACACAGGTGCAGTCTTCGGTCTTCGTATCTTCACAACCCATCAGTCCAGCCCACGGCTAACAGGCCGGACGCCCGAGGACCCCTTAGTCCAGGACTCCCTCACCAATCGCCGACAGTAATGTTTTGCTGATGGAAATAAACACTGGAAGGAAATAATGAACATTTGTTTACCAACACGGCTAACAGAAATACTCAAATGCGTGCATCTTTCTCTGGTAGAAAAGCTCAGTGACAGTATTTGTGTTCTGTGAGTGCATCCTTCTTCGGTAGATAGTAGAAGCATGAACATGTAATGCCAAATAGTAGAGGCTGGAAAGACCCAACCTAGAGGAGTAACAACTATAGATATTGTCTATTCCAAGAAGAAGAGCACCACCGGCCATCAATCCAATGCCTACAAATCCCCAAAAAGATACGAATGTCACTCTCTTTAATAGATTTAGCATAAAAACAAAAATAAGAAGCTCACTAGCAAATAACACCAAAAGGAGAAGCTTGGATGGGCCTTGGAACTGTTCGACTTTTCCATCGAAGTCCTCTACACCGGAAGCAGTCCAAGCAGCATTTTTGTCCCACAAGCACGATCATAATTGCCAAGCAAAAACCATAGTGTCAGCTAAGATAGCACATGCACACACACAATAGTTCTAACAACAAAGAAAATACAGGCCAAATAAAAAATAGGGTGTCATCAAGAACGCCTAATTGTTCAAGGATATATTATGGGCTGGGCTCAATCAAACTTGTTTTTAATAACTTTTTAAAGAATGTGCAACTGCTTCAACATGTAATGTGAAACACATTCTCACAACCAAAGCTTGAAATTTGGTTAAAAGCACAAGTGGGTAAATATAACAAAACAAATATTTGTAACAATAGATATGGGATATGGTTGAGAATACCTAATCATTAAGCACTTCTACCAAACTATAAACATAGAGGAAGTAATATGAGCTGAAATCTCCGATCGAATAAAAAATTAGAGCATGTTTGACATATCATTTTGAATTTACAAATAGAAATAAACTACAGACAAGAAAGAAAACATTAAGTGGATAGAGAGTATACACTACTTTCTAATAGGAAAGAAGGTAATTTATCCAGCAATGTACTGCCACTGACTCCAACATGAAAGAACAAAGAAACATTTTGTAATCAACATCTGTCATGCTCATGTTTCTTTTGTGATCAGTAGAGTAGTTGCAACCATGCACATATCACTGAGCAAAAAAGGGAAGGTCATGACTTACTTAACGTTTGCCGGCGGCAAGGGCCACAATGGCATTGGCGGTAGTGGTGGCGTCCGGTCGCCAACAACCATGGAGGGCCCCACAAACACTTTGGCTGGTGGTGTTTCCCTTTTGGGCCGACTCTATGGCGTGCTCCTCTTTGTAGAGCAGTGACACGGAAGTGCGCCCTGGCACACGCTTTCCCTATCCAAAGTGCTTTTGACCATGATAGGAAGTGCGGCTTGTCGCACCCAACCCACCCCAGCCATAGCCAAGACTAGTAAGGTATCATTTATATTCCAAAAACAAAAATGTCCAAAGTACCAGAGTCTTTACATACTATTAGTGTGTTTTCATAGGAAATGCAACATGATATACCAAAAGGATAAATGTTCAATACATTACACCAAAAAAGTCACAACTAATCATTCATCTACTATCCAGATGATGATTCACATGAATAAGAACTGTATGAACAATACATCAGAGCTTATATGTCCACACTAAGTCACTTTAATTATACATGAAGCGAGTTCACATCACCGATACAACTCATTCATCCAAATACTGATTAATATAATCTATTTTTACATAGCATATTGTGCAAAAGAGTACATAGTGCATCTTAGATAGAGAACTACATATTCACCCTTATATGATGTATGCAGCAAAATAAATTAGTTAGCTACATGAAGTGAGTTTACATCACCGATAGAACTCATTTTCCCAAATAATGACTGTAAGCTATTTTTACATAGCATATTGGGCAAAAGAGTGCACATCACATCTTGGACAGAGAACTATAAGTCATCCTTATATCTTGAACTGGAAAAAATAAATTAGTTAGTGCAGCTTGGATATATATATATATATATATATATATATATATATATATATATATATATATATATATAGCCAACACAATCTACCCTCTCCCTCAACTTAATCAAATGCTTAAAAAGGACCTGAGTTACATCAGTGGTTATAAAAGTTGGTAAGTACATTACATACAGTATAAGCTGCCATAATTTATCCATTAGTTGGACATCCATGTGTACCTTAAATGCAGGCAAACCAAGGGAAAAAGAAAACTGAATCAAGGAAATTAGTTTTGGCTTGAGATCAAATCAAAGAACATATATCTACTAACTAAGCATTAAGTAGGAAAGACATTCTATTTCTTAGGATAAAATTGTATTTTCAAGCTATTTTGTAGGCATATAAAATAAATAACTTTCCATCTCCTAATCTCGTCTTGTAGAAGAGCATAGAAAATAGAAAGTGCTTAAATATATTGAAGCATCAATAAGAAAGCTATGAGCGACTAAACTAAAGGTTATGACAACTTAGTTCACTCTAACGTAATATTCAAGTCTTAAAAACCAATAGCACAGGTTCCTTTTCCTATGTCCTTTGAGATATCCATTCTATTGAAATATGTCGTTCAGTCTAAAAAAGGACCAATCAACCATATTGCTTGTATTCAATAGTAGGCCTACACAATTATGCTTATTTTCTGGTTGGACAAAAATTTCCTAGGTTACTCTCGACCATAATGTAGATACAGAAAAATACCAAAGGCACACATATTTTCTCTGTCTCAATGAATCACTCGAAGAAACATAATGAAAAACAATTTACCAATCTACCAAGATAAGTTTGATAATTTAAAAAAATGCTGACAATACAACGACACAAAGCTTATGATACCCAATTATAGAGCATCAATTAGTGAACTATAGGTTTCTCCACACCATATAATCACTACCAAGATTATTGTTTAGCGGTTTAGATATTATAAAGCATCCTAAAACCAACCTTCCATATTGGAAATTCACGTGGTTACTTTTTATTTCCAACACCTAAAATAGTGCTGATGGCATCTCCTGGTATCATGTCATTGCATATATCAAGTGCCATGATATGTGAAGCAGGACATAGGAATAAAAGAGAGAAACAAAATAGAGGCACACATGATGCATACTTTACCATACGAACCTAAGGCAGCAAGAGAGACCCTGAACTAAAAAAAGTTAACAACACAACTAGAACAAAAAATATGAATGGTGCATACAAAGGACCAGCAAATAGTAAACTAAAAAGCACCTTTCAGCCATGTAATGCAAGTATTAATTATGCATTTCAGAAATAATTGAGCTACCCTCCTCCATGTGCTACGGGTTGTATAAACGAAGAGTAGACATGTTAAAGAGATAAAAGTCACAAAGAAGTGAATACATCTTTTGGAACTAACAATACGAACACAAACAAGATACAAAGTCAATGTAAAATAGAGCCCACTTTCACAGGTTTCAGCGCTAATTCACCCAAAGCACACATGGACACACACACACACACACTGCATAACTTGTCTATTTATTAAGAAGAAAGCGGAAGGGTCATCTGTAAGGAGAAAACATCGCCAAAAAGAAAATGCTTAAGCTTGAAAAGTCATACTTCCATCCACTATTTACAATTGATCCTATCAAGAAGAAACATTTAAACAAAGTACAGCAAGCACTGACAAAGATATAGGAGCAACTAATCCAAAAAAACAATCTGAATGCTAAAAAGCTCTATTAAAGAAGTCAAAATCTAGTTTGATATATTATATCTTAGTACAAGTGTACATAATATGATATCTGATATAAAAGATGCTTTACTTAACTAAGCTCGACATACCGGGACTCTAGTTAGACGATTCTAAAATAATATCAAGATGCATTAGAAATAACTCACATAATATATACCATATAGAAAAATATACACCTACAATAAAAACTTTTAAATTGGCTAAAAATACAATAAACAAAGTAATCAGTATTTGTTAGAAATATTAATCAACAAAAAGTGTGACTCTAGATTTTGATGTGTCAGGCAAAAGAGAAAACAAGAAACTGCCAGCTTAATATTGGTTGGGAAGTAACATCAATGCCATAATCCTGCCAGATTAACAGGAAAATCAATAAGCATCTACCATATCCAAGTAGGAGCTAGAACCCAAATACTTGAACCTTCAAAATATTACAGTAATAAAAACGGAAGTTTCAGTATATGAGCTCCATATACAAAATATTTTCATTGCTAAAATAAAAATAAGTTGTGTAGGTTCATCCTTATTTAACTCCTGTTTATGTAGGTAACTATTTTAAACTCTATAGTTGGAACTTTGTTCAAAGTGCATGATCCAAAAAATGCAGTGGTGACAGACAAAATCGGGGAAAGCTTCTGAACAAATTAAAGAAAACAAAAGGAAATGTCCTCTCAATGGCTCGGATTAACCCAGCAAATTAATCAAGCTGTCGAAAAATCGTTTATGGATACAAACAGTAAAATGGGACATGCTACCTCGGTCACTCTTTACATGAACAATCCAGCATTATCTCCAAAGAAAACTCACAAAATAATAATCATGTTGCATTATCATTTGTACCATGTAAGAACAAATAGCTGCAACTGGTAACTTGCAAAAAAATAGAAGTAATACTATCACAACGAATTAAAACAAGGCATTCAACCGATAACTTGTTGGGAGCGAGTCTTTCTAGTATAACAAAGTGAACTAACTCTTAACCAAATTAAATTGAGGACCAATATAAAATAATAAAAGATCAAGAGCAACTTATAGGCAATAAAGGTATGAGAGAGAAGAAATCTTTACATAAGACAGCTATAAACACCGGACCATAATAAGCAACACTTTTAAATACAAATAAAAAAGGTTCAGGGTTCATTGCATAGTGGCTCACATTCGCATTTCCTCGGTCATATAACCTATCCTGTCATCTCTTATCACCAGATCAATCTGTTTATACAGTGGAGCTGCCCAAGTTAACACTCAACAAGAATGACAATCCAAGGACAGAACGATAAGTATCACAGGATCAGTAAAGGATTCTAGAGACAAGAGGGAGGATCCAACTTGATACCATAGGTGCCTCGGTTGCTCAAAGGCACACTTATTTCAGCCACGGTTAATCATCGTCGCCCTAGCACGAACGCCAGTGATCAATATATCAAATCCAGGAGCATAGCTATACGACCAGGGCATCCACATGTAAACCAGAGCATCACATGAGCTCCTATGGCAACAACTAAACATAAATAGCAGCCTACAAACCCTAGAATAACATGGATCCACAACTATAGAGCTAAAGTAGGAACTGATGCATGAGTATAGAGCATCAACCATACGAGAACCACATCAATATAGCCATGGCCATGTCCCATACAGTAGCGGAAGTAGAGCAGCACGAGGAAGATGGACCCTGTTTCCTCGAATAAACCGTCTACACACAAGCTTAGAAGCTGCTGGATTGTAAGGCAGGTAGCAAGAGGAGGTGTCATAACCAACTCCGGCATGCACATGAGTCGAGGTGTCGTAACCAACCACAACCAAGTGGAGCAACCGTCCGAGGACAAGGACATCCTAATGATCTACGAGATGCACTCCTCAAGAAGTCTACGAAGAAGAGCTCTTCTCAACTGCATTCTAAACTACATCCTTTCAACCATGTTTTCCTTCTTAGTCGTGTCCTTTCAACTGTGTTTTTCCTTCTCAACTTCATTTCTTTCTCTATATTGTTCTATCAATTACTCTCACATACATCCATTTCAGCGTCAAGTAATTCCGGACGAAGACAATATATCTTTCAACTCAACAGCGAATCCACGTTATAGTTTTGGGGTCAGTTTGACCCCACAAATTTATCATTTTGGCGCCGCCATTTTCTCAACTGTGTTTCTCCTTCTCTATTACGTCTTATCAACTGTGTTATTTCAACCGCAGGAACGAACTCTGGTTGACCCCGAAGCTTATATTCTAGAGTAATCCTATCACACTAGTCAATGTGGGACCAAATCACGCACTCTCCTTCATTTTTTTCATGAAACTAATCATACATAAGATGTGTAAGAAAAAAGTTGACCATGTAATTAAAAAAATCAAGCATTTAGAAAAATGTTAATCAAGCATTTGAATTTTTTTAAATGTATAAAGAAAATGTTTGTCATGTATATGAAAAATGTATACCATAAATATCCAATGTGTGTGAAAAAATTTGATCATGTATTTAAAAAAGTTAATCTAAACATTTAAAGAAAAAATTAAACAAGAAATTAAAAAAAATTAATCAAGCATTTGAAAAATGTTAAATGTGTATCAAAAAATGTTGACCGTGTATTAAAAAATTATCATACTTGTATTTCAAAAGCATATAATGTGTACAGAAAAAATGATGACCATTTTTTCAAAACAATTTAAACTTGTATTTGAAAATGTTAAACATGTATAGAAAAAAAGATTGATCATGCACTCAAAACATGTTAAACTTGAATTTGAAACATGTTAAATGTGTATAGAAAAAATGTTGACTATGTAAAAAAATGTTGAACTTGTATTAAAAATAAAGCATTTGAAAAAAGTTAAATGTATATAGAAAAACTATTGACCATGTATTGAAAAATGTTAATCTGGTATTTGAAAAATATTAATCAAGAGTTTGAAAAATATTAAATGCGTATTAAAAGTGTATTAGATATATACCAAAAATATGTATAGAAAAGCATTGAAATCTGAGAGAAAAGAAGAAAGAATGATTTAAAATGAGAGAAAAGACAAACAAAAGTAAAGTAAAACGAAGAACAATGTTAAATTTGTATTGGAAAAATGTTAAATGTGTATTAGAAAAATGATCTTGACATATACGAAAAATGTAGGATGGAAACCAAAAGCAACAAAGATAACCCAAAAAAATGTATACCAAAAAGGAAAAAAAGAAATCAAAGAAAAGAAAGAAACTGAAAAATAAAACCAAAGAAACAAATGCAAAAAGAATGGAAATAGTGAAAATCGATAAAGAAACAAAGAATAACAAAAAAATGTTAATCATGTTTTAAAAAAAGTTAAACTTGTATTTGAAAAAGATAAACATGTATTAAACATTGAACTAGATATATACCAAAAATGTGTACAAAAAGACAGTGAAAACCTGAGAGAAAACAAAAGAAAACAAATAAAAGTGAGAAAATAAAGAAAACTGACAAAAATGAGAAAAGGAGAAAAAAATGAAAACTGGAAACGATGAAAAAGGACAAAGAAACAATAAAAAATCTGTAAAAACAAAGAAACAAAGAAGAAAAACCAGAGAAAAACCAACGAAAAAACACCCCGTGAACATCAGACTCTTTTACTTCATCTGGGACGTGCCCTAGTAATTGATCACGAGCCCGACTGGCTAGCAGCGCTATCTTGCATCCAAGAGATACTATATTTGAACCCCCTCGCGCTCCCATTTTCTCTCCACTTTATTTCTTCTTTTAGATACGCGGCAATGGGCCGACCTATTACTGAAGCGCTCAACGTGAGAGATCCTTTCGTCTCACATTATTCGAGATATAGCTTTATTTCTTCATTTAGTTATTTGTCAATGGGCCAGACTATTACGGTTGCATTTGACACGAGAGATCCTTTCGTCTCGCTTAATACGAGATATAGCTCCCACAGCGGCCTTGTGCCACCCCCAGTGACTCCTTTTTTGAGAGGGTCGCCTGTAGGGAGCCGGTATTAGGCCGGCCCAGTAACCACATGGCCCCCATCATGCTTGTTTTTTGGGGTTTTCAATACTAAATTCATACATTGCGAAAATTTTAATTAGTTAATTTTTTAAAGTGTTCATCGCACATAAATAAAACTAAATGCATTGTAAAAAAATGTTCGTCGACCTTTCAAAAAAATATGGTACCATTCAAAAAAATGCATATGATATTATAAAAATGTTCACATGTTTTTTCAAAAATATACTTGACATTTTAAAAAATATTATAAAACGTGCAACTATGTTCGTGTAATTAAAAAAATTGTACCATTAAATAAAATGCATGTTGCATTCTTTTAAAATGTTCACGTTTTCATGTTTGTGACATTGTTTAGAAATATTTTATCCAATGTATAAAATTTTAGTTTTAAAATTATGTTTGGTATCATACAAAAAAGTTGTATTAAAAAAATGCTTTAAAAAGTAATTTTTGCAATATTGAAAACAAATATTTGAGAAAAAATCAATCATGTATTTAAAAATGTTAAACGTATATAAGAAAATGTTTTAGATGTATAAGGAAAATGTACAATATGTATGTAATAAAGTAGACACCAAAACATATATTTGAAAATAATTAATGATTTATTTGAAAACATTTAAAAATTTATAAAAAGAATGTTCCTGATGTGTACAAAAAATATACAATGTGTATGGAAAATTATTATATGTTGAACAAAAGTAGAAACAAACAAAAAGCCCAAAGAAACCCAGTGAAAGCCGAATAAAGAAACAAAACAAAAACCTGAAGAAAAATAAAAATAAAAACCAAAAAGGCCAGAGAAAAGCGAAGAAAACACAAGGAAAATGTTACTACAAACGGTGGGAAAAAAACCCAGGAAAACAACACATGCTTGGCAACATTGTTGGGCGGCCCAATAGCCAACCGCTATAGGCGAATAGGAATCAGTACGAGCGACACATAACACTCACACTCTGAAAGGGGTATTTCCACTTGTTAATTATAGGGCTGCTCTTTGATACGTCTCCAACATATCTATATTTTATAAAGTATCCATGCCATGTTTACAACAATTTTATATGGTTTTGGTGCACTTTTATATGATATGAATGGAACTAACCAGGACTGACGATGTTTTTAGCAGAACTACCGTGGTGTTGTTTTTTGAGAATAGATAAAAGTTCTCGGATTGGACTGAAAATTTACGGTGATTTTTTATGGACAAAAAGATATCCCCGAAGCTTCCTGAAAGGACAAGAAGAGCCACGAGGACATAACAAGCTCAGTAGGCTCTCCCTGGGGGTAGGGAGGGCCTACCGAGCTTGTGCTTCCTCGTGCCCTCCCCCTGATGTGAAATCGATGCCAAAAATTCCTATAAATATAGAAAACCCTATAAAGAAACCTAGAACTTCCACATCGCCGCCGCAAGCCTCTGTACTGAAGCGATCACATATGGAGGCCTTCTCTGACAACCTACCTGAGGGGGAAATCATCACTGGCGGCCATTTTCATCATCCCGGCGGTCTCCATGACGAGGAGGGAGTAGTTCACCCTCGGGGCTAAGGGTATGTACTAGTATCTATGTGTTTGATCTATCTCTCTCGTGTTCTTGATTTGGCATGATCTTGATGTACCATGGGCTTTGTTAATATAGTCGGATCATATAATGTTTCCCCCTCTCTATCTTGTTGTGATGAATTGATTCTTGCTCTTTGAGGTTTTGTCATGTTGGATTTGAGATCACTTGATATATGTCTTGCATGTGGATACCCATGGTGACAATGGGGTATTCTATTGAGTTACTTGATATATGTTTTGCTATTCAACTTGCGGATTCCCATGGTAACATTGGGGTAATCTATGCATAGGGGTTGATACACATTTTCGTCGTACGTTCTCCCATACAAACTTTGGAGTGATTCTTTGTCACACGTTGAGGGATTGTTATATGATTCAATTATGTTAGGACTGTTGAAAGATTGCACTAGCGAAAGTATGAACCCTAGTCTTGTTTCAAAGCATTGCAATCTCGTTTGTGCTTCATTTTATCATGTGCTACCATGCTGTTTTTATATTTTCAGATTACAAAAACATATATCTACTATCCATACTACACTTGTATCACCATCTCTTCCCCGAACTAGTGCACCTATACAATTTACCATTGTATTGGGTGTGTTGGGGACACAAGAGATTCTTTTATTTGATTACAGGGTTGTTTGAGAAAGACCATCTTCATCCTACGCCTCCCGCATGTTGAGAAACCATATGTCATCCACTTGAGGGAAATTTGCCGCTGTCCTACAAAACTCTGCACTTGAAGGCCCAACAACGTCTACAAGAATAAAAGTTGCGTAGTAGACATATTTTCTAGCATCGTTGCCGAGGAGGTGAGTGCTTGAAGGTATATATTTAGATCTTGCAATTGAATCTTTTAGTTTCTTGTTTTGTCACTAGTTTGTATTATAAAAGAAAACTACAAAAATGAAGTTGAAGTTGCATCAGTTCTTTTATCTTTGTGATGTCTTTCTTGAAAATGATGGATTAGAAAATTGTGCCAAAGTGTTAAAAGAAGAATTCAATAAAATGTTTGGCATACAATATTTGAATGATAAGTATGATTGCAATATTTCCAGTATGAATTCTTTGAATTTCCATGATGCTAATGATATTCAAATCCATAAGCTTGTGGATGCTATTTTTGATGTTGATGATCTTTTTAGTCCCCCTACTTTTGATGAGCAAATTTATTATGATGATAGTATACCTCCTATTTATGATGATTAAAATGATGAAAGTGGGTTTGGAAGAGTGTCAACTCTAGGAGGTAATGAACCCACTATTTTGGAGGGTGTTGAATCTTATTGTAATAATTATAGAAGTGGATTTGGAGAGGTCGCGACTTTATTTAGTGATGATTTCACTATTTTGGAACATGTTTCAAAATATCATGACAACAAAGTTGTTATCTATGATGATTATTGTGATGACATGTATGCTATAAAGAGTAATGATAACTATGAAACTTGTCATCATGATATTAATGTTCAATTTGATTATGTCTATCAAGTATCTCATGATAGTTATTTTGTTGAGTTTGCTCCCACTATCATTGACGAGAAGAAATTTGCTTATGTGGGGAGTAATAAAAAGTGTATGCTTATGTATCATGAAAAGAATGCTTTGTGTGATAGCTATATTGTTGAATTCATACATGATGCTACTAAAAATTATTATAAGAGAGGAACATATGCTTTTACATGTCTCGATAATATCAAGTTTTCTCTCTATGTGTTGAAAGTTTTGAAGTCACACTTGTTTTGCCTTCCTACTGATTCTTGCTCCCATAAATTGTTTGCTCACAAAATCCCTATGCATAGGAAGTGGGTTAGACTTAAATGTGATTTCCATGTGATTTATGATGCTCTCTTGCATGTTTCAATTACTATTCTTATGTGAGCATCATTAAAATCATCATGCCTATCTACAAAGGCATTAAAGAAAAGCGGTTGTCGGGAGACAACCCAATAATTACCCCTACTATTTGTGTGTGTTCACATGATTAAGATATTGTATTAATCATGTTTTATAGATTTTGTTTCAATATAGAGCCAATTAAAGCCATTGGGATAGTGTGGATTATAGTTGACCTGATTATGTGCAAAAACATAAACTTTTGCGCCCAGTGCTGGAATTACTGTGATTCACTAGGATGTAATAAACATTTGAATTGTTTACACGTGATTGATATACAAATTTCCTACGTTTTCCTATTTTTCATAATTTTTGGAGTTACAGAAGTATGGTGTTTGTTCAGGTCATTACAGGCTATTCTGTTTTTGACAGATTTTATTTTCAGTGCATAGTTTGCTTATTGTATAGTTTCTATCGCCTATATTGGTCAATATAAATTGTGGAAATTATAGAGTAAAGTAGGCATTATGTGGAAACAATTATAAATCTTGTCTTGACAATACCCAAGTGAATGATTTTTTTTCTATACTAACGCATCTCACAAAGTTCCGTTAAGTTTTGTGTGATTGAAGTTTTGGGTGAGATATCGATATGAGGAGAATAAGGAGTGGCAGGACCCTAAGATTGACAATGCCCAAGGCACCCCAAGGTAATATTCAAGGAAGAAAAAAACGTCCAAGCTTGTGGATGCCCTGGAAGGCATTCCCTCTTTTGGATTCAACATTATCGGTAACCTCACTTCAAGCTATATTTTTATTCGTCACATGCTATGTGTTTTGCTTGGAGTGTCATTTTCTTCTGTTGAAATTTGCTTGCTGTTATTTAGTGTCAGGGGAAACTGATCCACGAACACCTATGGGGCCGGCGGGCCGGGCCCCTTTCGGTTCGGCGGGGGGCGGAGATCGCACGAAGAGCAGATCGAGGCGAGGCACACGAGCAGTTTACCCAGCTTCGTAGCTCTCCGGAGAGATAACACTCCTACTGCTTCTTGTCTGGTTGTATTATCTGGTGTTCTTGCTCTCGAGAGAGAGAGCGTGATGTTTTCTGGGGTACGAATGAATCGAAGCGAACTGTCCGAACCCCCTCTACGTTGCGCATGGGCCTCCTTTTATACGCTAAAGGGGTCACCGACAGGTGGCAACGCAGAGGAGGGTAAAAACGTAAAAAGCGAGGTAGTTGATACAGTTACTTGTACAGTGCATCCTACCTAACCCTGACGGCAGGGGACAAGGGCATTAAATGCCCGTCTGAGTCGCCTGAACAGTGCAGAAAAGGACCGTTAGGGGCACCACCGTTCGCCACGATGGCGATCTTGTCAGCTTCGCATGCCACTGCGCACCGCTGGCTGCACAGCCTCCCGCCACGCGCGCCCGGAGAGGCCCCCAGAGCGACACATTGGTGGATGCGCTGGAGCGTGGGCACAGAGTGGCCGCCTGCCACGGAAAGCGTCTTGCCGCTGTTGTTATCTTGTCGGGTCCAGAAGCTCGTCGCTCACCGGGCCTCGGGGTACCTTGTTTAGTCTTCCCGGCAAGCTCCTCTTGCCGGGACCTTGTTGCCTTGCCGGAGCGCGTGGCGCGTCGCGGCAAGTTCCTTGGAGCACCTTGGTTGGCCTTCCCGGCAAGCTTCTCTTGCCGGGGCCTTGTCTCTTTAGCTTAAATACTTTGTTCTTGGATGGTTCCAAGGGAACCTTGGGGGATCTTGGCGTTCGCTCAGCAAGCCTTGCCGCGGGGTGCTGTAACTGCCCGTGCACAAGTTCGGGGTACTAGGGTACCCCTATTCTAGTACACCGACAGGAGCCCCCGGGCCTGGGCCAGACACGGTGCCGAGCGCTGTTGGGCCAGGCCCAAGTCAGGGCACGGGCACACGCGGACTGGGCCACACCGAATCTTTCTCCGTATCCACCGCGCTCTCCCATAACGGCACGCGTTGAATGCGGCATCGTGGGAGAGATCGTAGGTGGTTGTTTATTTGGAAGGCCGAAACGTCCGCCCCGTCCCTCTTTATAAGCAGAGGAAACAGGGGCAGTTCGTTTCCCCTTGCTGGTTGCTGCTACTTCACCTTCAAGAAACTCCGCCGCTCCCCTCTTCTTCTCGAAGCCGAGAGAGCAGCGCTCCGCCCCCCATTGCCACCAGCATCACCAACGCCATCGACCTTCCCCACCACCTCCGCCATGGCCCCGAAAGCCGACAAGGGAAAGGGCGTGAAGTCGGCCAAGGCGCAGCGGCTCGCGGCGCTGCGGAAGGAGCGGGTGGTCTTCTCCCCTCAGCTCGGCGTGCAGGAGCTGAGGGAGTACTTCTATCTCTTTTGGGCGACGGAGATGCGTGCGCATCCGCGCACGAGGGTACTCCCGGCCACTGCTTCGGAGTCGGCTCCAAACGGGTACCCATTCTTCGCGCTATTCTTCTACTGCGGGCTCTGCCCGCCCTTCTCGGAGTTCTTCTGTGATATCATGAACACATATGGCTTCCGCCTCCTTGACTTCACCCCCAACGCTGTCCTGACCATGGCAGTTTTTGCACATTTGTGCGAAAGCTTTGTCGGAGTCCACCCTAGTGTTGCCCTTTTCCACCACTTCTTCATACCTCGGGTAGAGAGAGGAGAGCCGCTTGCCGGAGGGATTGCCTGGATCTCGAGAGTCGGCAAGAAAGAGGCGTACTTGGAGGGTGAGCTCCGCAGCAAGTGGGAGGAGTGGAGAGCGGAGTGGTGCTGGATCGTTGAGGAGAATCCGCAGCCCTTCACCGCCGTGTGCCAAACTCCAATAGTGCGCGGCAACGACTGGAGCAACGTGGCCCCGGAAGACGAGAGGCTGAAGATCGCCATCACTAGCATTCTTCGCCTCAGGCTTACCGGGCTCACCGTAGGTGCTGGGAGCGCCTCACGTAACAGCGGCAACTGGAGAGGGATCTTCCCGGGCCACCGCCACCGCCCCCGCCAAGCGGGCAAGGGATCCTACTCCTCCACCTCGCCGCACTGGAGGAGGGCCGGACTTCGATCTCTCCGCGCTCAGCTCCGACGAGGAGGAAGAAGAGTAAGTTTCTTTGGTGCTCTTGTAGTTCTTCAATCTTGCTGTTTATATCTTGTATCTGACTTGCTCCAATATGGACTCCTTTCTTTTCAGGACACTGGCCCACAGAGCGGCGAAGAGGGCCAAGGCCGCGGTGATCGTCATCGAGGATGACCCCATCGTGTTAGCAGGAGGTGGGTCCGAGACCACCTTGACGGACCCGGCAATCACTCCTCAAAGCAGCCCCTAGCGCGGCCCCCAGCGTAAGTTCATAGTTTAGCCTTCTGCTGCCGGGCGCGCCTGAGTGCTTTTTCCTTTGTTGATATCTTGCTTGTTGACTTGTGCAGGAGCAGAGCAGTCTCATCAGGAGCGCCCGGAAGCTGGTCCCGAAGTGCCACCTGCTTCGACTGCGCCGCCAAGGGAGGAGTCCCCGGCAAGGGAGCGCTCTTCGGCAAGGGGGAACTCTTCGGCAAGGGACGACACTGTTGATCCTGCGGCGACCGAGGCCGCAACTGCAGATCTTGGCGCAGGTAATCCACTTGCCCAGAAACTTTCCCTTGGGTTCTGCTTCTTCCGTTTTTCCCCTCTTGGATTTTTGATTAATTTTCCTCCCTTCTTTGTTCTTCAGACCCATCTGCGGCTGAGCCAATGGAGACAGAGGGCGCCGGCGAGGAAGGGGCCGGTGCTGACGAGGCCGCCGGCGAGGAGGCCGCCAGGGCTGCCGCCGCAGAAGCCGGCGAGGGGTCGGGCGATCGCGCTGACGACCCTGAGGCCACAGGAGCGCCAGGCGCTGCACCGACCACCGATCCCTCTGCTGCTTCTGCGGAGCCGGGCTCCGAGGAGCCCCAGCCCGGCGCTTACTTGAAGGCCGGCGACGGTATCTTCATCAAGCTACCCTGGGCGTCGAGCTCCAGAGCGCCGGTCGAGGGGGAAACTTTCGACGGGGAGGTGCTCGCCTCTGCTGGACTGTCATTGGTTGACGCGCCCAGCAGCAGCAGCGGTGAGCCTGAGGAGGAGCAGCTGCTGCGGAAGCTGCTGTCACTCTACCGCGCCCGGCAAGCCAAACTAGCTTCCTGGGAAGCGCTTGTCGCGAAGGCGGGAGTTGACATGAAGAAGCGTGCGGAGGAGCTCCGGGGCCAAAATCAAGAAGCTCTTCGGTCCCTGGTGCAGGAGCGGGAGCGACTCGACGAGGAGCGCACGGCCTTCCTTCTCGAGAAGGCCGAGGCTGAGGAGGAGCAAAGGCTGGCCGCCGAGAAGCAGTCCACGCGGGAAGGTGAACTAGTGCAGCGGAAGGCCAACCTCGACAGCTACGAGGAAGAGCTCGCCGAGCGCGAGCAAGCACTTGGCGGGGCACTCAAGGAGGCAAAGGACGCTGCGGCAATTGCAGAGGCCGCCAAGAAAGAGCTGGAGGAGAAGGTGGCGCAGCTAGAGGCCAACATTGGGAAGAGCGGCGAGAAGCTTGCCGTGCTCAAGCGTGAGCGTGAGAAGGATGCTGCCGCCCATGGTGAGCTGCAAGGTCTTCTCGCTGAGAGGGGCAAGGAGCTCAGCGCCGCCAAGGATTCCAAAGCAGACCTGGAGCTGAAGCTGGCCACGCTGACGCAGACGCTGGAGGCCACCAAGGAGCGGGAGAAGACCTTGTCGGAGAAGGTCAAGGCTGACGTGGCGCTGCTGGAGAGCATTGCAGTTACCCAGAACTCGTTCAGAGACACTATGGAGCACTGGACTGAGGGTCTGGTGAACATTGCCGCAGTCATCAACGAGGAGCTGGCGCAGCTGGGGATGGAGGAATTTGGTTATCCTTCCGATGAGATTCTTCAACCCAGCGCCAAGCTCAGCCTGTTCTTCAAGGGCGTGGCGACGGCACTCCAGCGGCTCCGGGAGAGGATCCCAAAGCAGCTGGCCGACGAGTCGCGCAAAATCTGCGCTGGGGTTCTCCAGAAGGTGCTGATGAAGGTAGCCTTCCGCAATCCAGGCCTCAGCTTCACCAACGTCCTCAGGTCCTTGCCGCCTGACGCCGATCTGGATGCACTCAAGGCCCTTGTCGCACCCATTATGGACAAGGTGAGCAAGATCGAGAGGGTCGAGGGTGGACGCGTAGACTAGGCCGCCCATTTCTTCTTTTCCCTTGTCGCTGCTAATCATGTT
This sequence comes from Triticum aestivum, assembly GCF_018294505.1. NCBI lineage: Eukaryota > Viridiplantae > Streptophyta > Magnoliopsida > Poales > Poaceae > Triticum > Triticum aestivum. The sequence continues at coordinate 373,214,228 of NC_057794.1, forward strand.
ATGAAAACAGTCTGTTAGAGCTGCGACAAGTTATCTTGTAATATAACTTTATTTCTGTTATCAATTGCTATGTTATTTCCTTTACTAGATTCCTTCCTTTGTATGTTTTTACCCTACGCTTCTAGGGAACTTGTCGGCGCGGGCACCCGAGCCGCGAGCGCTGAGTGCGGGACTTCAGCAGCCTGCTGGCGGTGCTGCCTCCGACAAGAAACCTTGTCGCGACTAGATGCAGCACACTTAAGCTGTTAAGCGGACTCGAAACAAAGTAAGGGCGCAACTAGCCACGAGTCGGTTCCTCCGCGCACAGGTTTTCCATACCAAGCAGGGTCGTTCGAGGAAGATAACTCAAAAATTTAAAAACTGATTGCTCAAACTTTGGCAACTTAGCTTTTCTATCGTTTGTTTCCCGGTAAGGCAAGTCTTTGCTTGAACGACGCCTGGACCATACCGCAATCTTCTCCTTCCCCCCGGCAAACTTGTGTGCGAGAGAACCTTATTTTCCTTTAAAAAGGAGAAAGAAGAGAAAATAATAATATGGAGCTCTTCGGCTCGTTACTGCTTACCGGATGTAGGTGCTGCACAAAGTGTCAGATAATCGCATGCAAGAAAGGAACTAACGCATGAAATGGACAAGTTGTGCGGAGCACATGGGGTTTTACTTATGCACGGGATCTGCGCCCGGCTTTGTACAAAGGATTACATGCAACAGCGGCAAGACTTGTACAAAAGGTGGTTGCCGGAACGGGTTCCGGCAACTGCGCCCTATGGGAAAAACTTACGAAGATGTTCTATGCTCCAGGAGTTGCTCACCGGAATGCCATCTTCGGTCTCAAGGCGGACAGCGCCAGGCCTCGTGACTCGTCTCACCCGATAAGGGCCTTCCCACTTCGGCGTCAACTTGTTGGAATTCTTGGCAGACTGAACGCGCCGAAGAACAAGGTCGCCTTCCTCGAAGCTTCTGGCTTTAACTTTGCGGCTATGATAGCGGCGCAAAGCTTGCTGGTATCGAGCAGCTCGTACAGCAGCCTGAAGACAATCTTCCTCAAGGAGCAGCGCGTCGTCTTGTCGCAGCTGTTCTTGCTCAAGCTCATCATAAGCGAGCACTCGAGGTGATCCGTATACGAGTTCCGTGGGGAGAACTGCCTCTGCTCCATAGACTAGAGCGAAAGGTGTCTCGCCAGTGGCTCGATTTGGCGTCGTTCTGATCGACCAAAGAACCACCGGCAGCTCCTCGATCCAGTTCCTTCCGCACCTGTGCAGCCTGTCGAAAGTTCTGGTCTTGAGCCCGCGCAGCACTTCAGCATTTGCCCTCTCAGCTTGACCGTTGCTTCTCGGATGAGCAACAGAAGTGAAGCAGACCTTGGCTCCAAGGTCTTGGACGTACTGCATGAAGGTGCGGCTCGTGAATTGCGTGCCGTTGTCGGTGATGATCCTGTTAGGGATCCCTAAACGGCAAACAATTAACCTGAAGAACTTGACTGCTGACTGTGCTGTCACCTTCCTCACTGGCTGTACTTCCGGCCACTTTGTGAACTTGTCGATTGTGACGTACAAGTACTCAAAGCCCCCGACAGCTCGGGGGAAGGGGCCGAGGATATCGAGTCCCCAGGCCGAAAATGGCCAGGATAAAGGGATCGTCTGGAGAGCTTGAGCTGGCTGGTGTATCTGTTTGGAGTGGAACTGGCACGCTTCACACTTGGTTACTTGTGCAGTTGCATCCTGGAGGGTTGTCGGCCAAAAGAAACCTTGCCGGAAAGCTTTGCCGGCAAGTGCTCTTGCGCCAATGTGGTGGCCACATATGCCTCCATGTATCTCTGCCAACAACTTTTGTCCATCTTCCCGGTGAATACACTTCAATTTCACACCGTTGAGCCTTCTTCTGTACAGTATGCTATCGACAAACTGGTACATACTTGACTGCCGGGCTACTCTTTCCGCTTCTTCTTGTTCTTCGGGAAGTTCTCCTGTCTGAAGGAAGTGGACAATCTGTTGTGCCCATGCTGGAGCTTGTGGCTCGACAACAAGGACTAAAGGCGCATCTGCTGCTGCGGGAACATCCGCTTCCACGGCAAGGACTTGTGGTCCTGCCGGAGCTTGATGTTCCCCGGCAAGCTTGCCGGAGCAAAACTTGTCGGGAGCGTCTGCTTCAACGGAACAAACCATAAGGTTTGTCGGAGCAGACTGCCCCTCAGCCTCCTTGGTGTTGATCTTGGGGACTTTCTTGGCGGCGGCTACGGGGAGCTCTGCCAGAAAGTAGTCACCAGAAACCAACTTCCTCTTCTTGCTTTGTCCAGTTGATGGTGTTACGGATGGTTGAGTCAACTTAAGCACAAAGATCCATGGTTCCACAGGTAACTTTAGTGCGGCGCACTTTGATAGGCCATCAGCAATGTCATTCTGAGCTCTTGGGATATGCTCCATTTGTAGGCCGTCAAAGTGCTCTTCTAGCTTCCTCACTTCATCAACATATGCTTCCATCAACGGACTCTGGTAGTTCTTGTTCACTTGGCGGACGACAAGTTGTGAGTCACCCCTGACAATGAGCTTCTTGATCCCAAGGTCTGCTGCGATTCTGAGTCCGGCAAGCAATCCTTCATACTCTGCAGTATTGTTGGTTGCTTGCTCCTTGGGAAAGTGCATCTGGACTACGTACTTGAGGTGCTCTCCGGTGGGTGCGACAAGCAGCACGCCTGCACCGGCGCCTTGCAGCGAGAAGGCACCATCAAAGTACATCAGCCACTCTTTGCTTGCCTCTTTGACGGGGATGCTCGTTTCTGGAATTTCTTCATCTGGGGTTGGCGTCCACTCTGCTATGAACTCTGCCAATGCTCTGCTTTGGATAGTTGAAGTGCTCTCAAACTTGAGGCCAAAGCTTGACAGTTCCAGCGCCCACTCGACAATCCTGCCTGTTGCTTCTGGATTTTGCAGTATCCTCTTCAGCGGAAAGCGAGTGACGACTGTGATCTCATGTGCTTGGAAGTAATGGCGCAGCTTTCTCGAGGCCATGAGGAGGCCGAAAAGCAACTTCTGCACACCAGAGTACCTTGATCTAGCCCCCTGCAGAAGAGAACTGACAAAGTAAACTGGGCGCTGCACCATTCTTTTTGGCATCTTATCATGCTCCTGCGCAAACCCATGTTTGTCGGGACCAGAGCTTGTCGGCGAAGCTCCCTGCTTGTCGCTGGATGGATCTGCCACGGTTGCTGGCTCATCATCCGCCTCCCTCTCCGCCACTAACGCAGCACTAACCACTTGATTGGTTGCCGCTATATACAGCAGCAACTTCTCTTGCGGCTTAGGTGCGACAAGCGTTGGAGTGTAGGACAGGTATCTCTTCAAGTCCTGCAGCGCAGCCTCCGCTTCCGGAGTCCATTTCATTGGACCTGCCTTTTTCAAAATTTTGAAAAATGGCAGGGCGCGCTCAGCAGATCTAGAGATAAACCTGCTGAGAGCAGCCATGCAACCGGCAAGCCTTCGTACATCCTTGACGCGCTTTGGTGCTTCGATCTGCTCAATGGCTTTGATCTTGTCGGGATTGGCTTCAATTCCCCGCTGAGACACGAAGAACCCGAGAAGCTTGCCGGAAGGGACTCCAAACACGCACTTCTCGGGGTTAAGCTTGAGGTTGATCTTGCGCAGATTTGCAAATGTCTCATCTAAATCTTGAATCAGGGTCGCCTTGTTCTTGCTCTTGACCACTATGTCATCCATGTAAGCTTCCACATTTCTGTGCATTTGCGGCTCAAAAGCATGGTGGACTACCCTTACGAATGTTGAACCAGCATTCTTCAAACCGAAAGGCATCCGTACGAAGCAGTACGTGCCACACGGGGTGATAAATGCGGTTTTCTCTTCATCTTCTTCTGCCATGAAGATTTGATGGTATCCTGAGTATGCATCAAGAAATGAAAGCAAATCACATCCGGCTGTGGAGTCAACAATCTGGTCAATACGCGGCAAGGGAAATGGGTCTTTGGGACAAGCTTTATTAACATCAGTGAAGTCAATACAAAGTCTCCATTTCCCGTTAGCCTTGCGCACAACAACAGGATTGGCCAACCACGTGGGATGGAGTACTCCTCTGACAAGGCCTGCTGCTTCCAACTTCTTGATTTCTTCTGCGATGAATTCTTGGCGCTCTACTGCCTGCTTCCTGACTCTCTGCTTGACAGGCCGCGCATGAGGACAGACGGCAAGGTGGTGCTCAATTACTTTCCTGGGAACACCGGGGATATCAGACGGTTGCCACGCAAACACGTCGACATTCGCCCGCAGGAAAGCAACGAGCGCGCTTTCCTATTTGGGGTCAAGAGTGGCGCTGATGGTGAAGGTACCACCAGTGCCGCCCTCCTTGGTGGACACCTTCTTGGTCTCAGGTGGAGCTGCCATTGCCCTCTTACGCTTGCCGGTGGAGCTCGATGGTGCGTCCTCGATGGTAGCGCAGCACTCCGAAGAGGTGCGCTTGCCGGAGTGGGCATCAGAGCTCTTTCCGGACTTGGTCTTCTTCTTCCCCCCGGGAGCTTCAGCGGCAAGTGTCCTGCGTTCTGCTGCGGCTGCTACGGCTGCTGCTTCCCGGTAGATCTTGTCGGCACAGATAAGAGCATCCTTCTGGTCGCTAGGGACAGAGATGACACTTATCGGGCCTGGCATTTTCAGTATGTTGTACGCATAGTGAGAGGCTGCCATGAACTTGGCGAGTGCCGGTCGGCCAAGGATTCCATTGTAAGGTAATGGAAAGTCGGCAACGTCAAACGTGACCCTCTCAGTCCTGAAGTTCAGCTCGCTGCCAAATGTTACCGACAACGTGATCTTTCCCTTTGGCTTGCTCCTTCCCGGGTTGATTCCTTGAAATGTACCGGTCTCTTCGAGCTCGCTGTCAGGGATCTGGAGTTTGTGAAGCACCGCGAAGGAGATCAGGTTCAAGCTGGCCCCGCCGTCAACTAGCATCTTAGTGACCTTGAGGTTGCGGATTGTTGGTGAAACCAACATCGGCAAGCACCCGACCGCAGTTATGCGATCAGGATGGTCCTCAATGTCGAAGATGATAGGCGTGCCGGACCATTTCAGAGGCTTGCGTGACTCGACGGGTGGTTCTGCTGCATTAACTTCCCGCACCCACTGCTTGAGCTGGCGGTGCGAGGCATGCAGAGAAGCACCACCGTCAACGCACAGGACCTCTGTGGCTTTCTGGAACTCCTGCTCATCAGTCTCCTCATCATCCATGTCCTCATCGTCGTTGTCATCTTCATCCTTGTCGCGGCCGCGAGGAGGTCTGTCTCCTTGCCGCTGCTTGGCCTTGCCGCGGCGTCCTCCTCGGTCGGGACGTTTCTTGCCGGATCCCCCAGTACCTTCCTGGGCCTTCTCCTTGTCGCGCCGCTCGTATTCAGCTTTCTGTTGCTCAACAAGCTGTTCGACTTTCTTACAGTTCTGGAGATCATGGCCCTTGGTGCGGTGGATCTTGCAATATTGCTTGTTGGTGCCGTCCTGCTTGTCGGCGACCGCCACCTCCGCGGCAACCTCCTTGCCGGAGGCACCAGCATTGGCTTCCTTGGCGCCACCACCGTTGCCGGACTGCTCAACAACTAGCACCTCTTTGCCTTTCCTCCTTCTGTTGTTCCGCCGCCGGTTTTTCCTGGGCGGGGTAGCATCCTCACTGTCAGATCCTCCCGCCCCTACATTCTCTCCGGGGAGTCTCCTCCCTTCCTCAGCACGTGCACACTTGTCGGCCAATGCATATAACTCGCTGACGTCCCTGATCTTGCACATCGCCATTTCCTCCCGCATCCTGCGATTCCGCACGTTCTGATGAAACGCGCTGATCACCGCGGCAGGGTGGACGTCTGGGATGTTGTGCTGCACACTACTGAATCTCTGAATGTACTTGCGCAGGGGCTCTCCTTCCTTCTGGGCGAGCAGATGAAGATCACTCTCCTGGCCATGAGGCTTGTGTCCGCCTGTAAAGGCGCCGACAAACTGATGGCACAGATCAGCCCAAGAGGATATGGAGTTGTCCGGCAAGTGCATGAGCCAGGATCTGACGTTGGGCTTGAGCACCAGCGGGAAGTAGTTGGCAAGGATCTTGTCATCTCGTCCCCCGGCAGCCTGTACCACAATGGTGTAGATGCTGAGGAACTCCGACGGATGCGTCTTGCCGTCGTACTTCTCCGGTACGTCTGGCTTGAAGTTCTTTGTGCCGGGCCATTGGACTTGCCGCAGCTCACGAGTGAACGCAGGACAACCTACCGCGTACGGCAGATCGCTTGGTTCCCCTGGCGCATGCATGTCAACAGAGGGCCCAGCACACTTGTCGGATTGACGTCGTGCTTCTCTTCGGCGCTCGATGCGGGTTCAAGCGTCTTCTTGTTGTCGATCATGAAGAACTTGGCGCTAATCGCGACGAGCTCGTGGATCCGACGATGCAGTGGAGTCGCTGTCGAGGTGGATCCGGCGAGTCGGCGATCTTGGCCTTCGGGGCGGTGATTGCATGGTAGTTGCACCTCCGCCCGTTTCGTCGCCACTGGCTCGCGTCCGGCAACCCTGCCGCCGCGGCGACGCACTCGGCCGCCGTGGAGTGTCCCCGTTGGCGTAGCCGATGAGACTCTGAATGGTGGCCCTCCATTCGTCGATCTTGTCCGACGTCGGAGGGTAATCTAGGAGAAGCTGAGCTCGCGCCAAAGCTTCTGCTGGAGTGGTGGGTGGCAGTGGCGGACGACGCGAGGAGCGGGACGTGCTCGAACTTCTAACTATGTTAGAAGAGCAGTATCCCGTCCAGGCGACCGTGCCCCGCTCATGCTGATATGCTGGCGTGCATGCTGGTCTTGAGCGCCCCGAGATCCACCAGCTTGGTCTTGGGCTATCATGCGTATGGCACTGCTAGTGCCATGACGTTGTTGGTCTTGCGCCTCCTGAGAGTGGCGTGGAACATGTACAGTCGTCGAGGTTTGTGCAGCCTTGTTCTTGGACCTGGCGGCATCATGAGCTTCCTCGTCGACGTCCTTTCTTCCGCCGGCATCCATTCCACCACCTGTTTGCTCCAACGGTGGCAGAAGTGACGTGGACGGAGCGGCTGCCGCTGAAGTCTTCTTCTTTGGTGGCATGTTGATGAAGGGAATAAAGATCTAGCTCGTGTGAACGCCGGATCAGGTTCACACAATCTCGACACCCCCTACCTGGCGCGCCAAAGATGTCGGGGGAAACTGATCCACGAACACCTATGGGGCCGGCGGACCGGGCCCCTTTCGGTTCGGCGGGGGGCAGAGATCGCACGAAGAGCAGATCGAGGCGAGGTACACGAGCAGTTTACCCAGCTTCGGAGCTCTCCAGAGAGATAACACTCCTACTGCTGCTTGTCTGGTTGTATTATCTGGTGTTCTTGCTCTCGAGAGAGAGAGCGTGATGTTTTCTGGGCTACGAATGAATCGAAGCGAACTGTCCGAACCCCCTCTACGTTGCGCATGGGCCTCCTTTTATACGCTAAAGGGGTCACCGGCAGGTGGCAACACAGAGGAGGGAAAAAACGTAAAAAGCGAGGTAGTTGATACAGTTACTTGTACAGTGCATCCTACCTAACCCTGACGGCAGGGGACAAGGGCATTAAATGCCCGTCTGAGTCGCCCGAACAGTGCAGAAAAGGACCGTTAGGGGCGCCACCGTTCGCCACGATGGCGATCTTGTCAGCTTCGCATGCCACTGCACACCGCTGGTTGCACAGCCTCCCGCCACGCACGCCCGGAGAGGCCCCCAGAGCGACACGTTGGTGGATGCGCTGGAGCGTGGGCACAGAGTGGCCGCCTGCCGCGGCAAGCGTCTTGCCGCTGTTGTTATCTTGTCGGGTCCAGAAGCTCATCGCTCACCGGGCCTCGGGGTACCTTGTTTAGTCTTCCCGGCAAGCTCCTCTTGCCGGGGCCTTGTTGCCTTGCCGGAGCGCGTGGCGCGTCGCGGCAAGTTCCTTGGAGCGCCTTGGTTGGCCTTCCCGGCAAGCTCCTCTTGCCGGGGCCTTGTCTCCTTAGCTTAAATACTTTGTTCTTGGATGGTTCCAAGGGAACCTTGGGGGATCTTGGCGTTCGCTCGGCAAGCCTTGCCGCGGGGTGCTGCAACTGCCCGTGCACAAGTTCGGGGTACTAGGGTACCCCTATTCTAGTACACCAACATTTAGAATAATGTTTTGTATCCTTTATTTCAATAAAAGTGTCAAGTATAGCCTTTACATGCTTCGTTTGCATGTTCATGAGTTGTTGTTTCGAAACAGAAACTTTTCTATTATTGTTTGAATTCTTCTAGAAAGTTAGAAAATGCTAAAATCTTGAAATTTTTACAAAGTAAGCTATGATAAAATTTATACAATATGGAAAGTTTTTAGAATTTTTGGAGTTAAAGAAGTATGAATATTTCTTCATCCTTTACAAACTGTAGTGTTTAGACAAATTGTTGTTATGTTTGCATTGTTTGCATATGTTTGCTTGTTTAATGATTCTATTTGAGGATAGGAGTATTAAATATGCAGAGCCATTTAGTATGCCATGTTTAATTATAATTTTAGTAATTTGCTACGATAGAGAATGTTAAGTTTTTCAATTGATTTATGCTAACTTATCTCCCGAGTTATTGTTGAGTTTTATGTGGATGAAGTTTTTAAGATTTAGGGAATCCATGATATGAGAGGAACTAAGGAGACACAAGAGCTCAAGCTTGGGGATGCCCCAGGCATCCCAAGTTAATATTCCGAGATGTCTCAAGCATCTAAGCTTGGGGATGCCCCGGTAGGCATCCCACCTTTCTTCATCAACAATCATCGGTTAGTTTTGGTTGAGCCTAAGTTTTTACTTGTTCACATGACATGTGCTATTCTTGGAGTGTATTTTAATATTTTTTCTGTTTAATAAAATACTTAGATCTAAAAGTTTTAAATGAGAGAGAGATAGAGAGTCCCCACATAGCTACTTAATTACTTAACTACTCATTGATCTTCACTTATATCTTTTGGAGTAGTTTGTCATTTACTCTCGTTCTTCACTTATATCCTAAGAGTAAATTGTTGAAAGAATTGAATATTATAAATTTGAAATTATATGTGCTTCATATGCTTGTCCCATGGGGAGTAATGACTTCACATATAAGAAGTATAATTGGTAAAATTTATTGAAAGTTAGCAAACACAGCATTGGTCACTTGAACAATTCATGAAAGAATATTAAAGGAAGAGAAAATTCACACATAAATATACTATCTTGGACATCTTCTATGATTGTGAGCCCTCATTAATTATTTTCAAGCTTGATCAAGTATTTGACGTTGGACAAGGAAGACAACGTAATGGGTCATGTTTGTTTATATTCCCATAGAAGTTATTTTGTCATGGATCCTTTAACATGCGGTGCTTGCTTAGGATCTATGGTAGACAAAAAAATTGTGCTAAGCGGGAATACTGCTTATGCATCCAAAATCCTTGAGCCAAGTTTCTTCCATGAGAGTCCACCATATCTACCTATGGATTGAATAAGATCCTTCAAGTAAGTTGTCATCGATGAAAAACACAATAAAAAATTTCTCCTAAATATGTATGATCTTTTATTGGAATAGGATTTGTACGAACTTGTGATGGTGAAGAAATAAACGCGATGGACTACATAATATAGGTTCCTATCACAAGGGGCAATATAAAGTGACGTTCATTTCCATTAAGAGCTTGCACATCCAAAAATAAAAAGCACATGAAAACCTTTGCTTCCCTCTGCGAAGGGCCTATCTTTTACTTTTTTGTATCTACTTTTATGCTAGAGTCATCAATGTTCATCCCTATTCCACTCTACTTATTCTCTAGCGGGCAAGCATCATGTCATAGGGAATGATCCAGACACATATATCTAGTTGAATATAGGTGATCATGAGTTATTATTGTTCAAATTATCACTGAGATAAATAAGTTGGGGGCGAAACATTAAGCCCCCCATCTTCCTATGTGTTTGACTGAAACAGTTTGTTCTAAAAATATGCTTTGATGTCAGTAATCATGGAAGACTAAATGATAGTTGGGTATGTGGAATTTGCTAAAACAAAGCTCTTACATAGACCCTTCCTGAAAATAATTATTTGATGACTGAAAACATAGTTTGTTAGTTCTCAAGAAAGTTTATGGTCTATACTTTAACACATGAATAGCTTGCTACTTGATCATGAGAAGTTTTTATGAGATGAGCTATTGTTTATGATATATAATGGTGCTAGAAAAAGTGATTGGAATTATCATTGATAAAACTTGTGCACTATGCTAGCATTCACACTTCATAAATTATTTCTTTTATCATTTACCTGCACGAGGACGAGCAGGAATTAAGCTTGCGGATGTTGATACGTCTCCGACGTATCTATAATTTATGAAGTATCCATGCCATGTTTACAACAATTTTATATGGTTTTGGTGCACTTTATATGATTTGAATGGAACTAACCCAGACTGGCGTTGTTTTCAGTAGAACTACCATGGTGTTGTTTTTGTGCAGAAATAAAAGTTCTTAGATTGGGCTAAAAATTTATGGTGATTTTTATGGACAAAAAAGACCCCCGAAGCTTCATGGAAGGATCAGAAGAGCCACGAGGATACGACAACCTCACTAGGCGCACCCTGGGGGTAGGGAGGGCCTACCAAGCTTATTACTTCCACGTGGGCCCCCCTAACATGAAACCGACGCCAAAAACTCCTATAAATATAGAAAAACCCAGAAAGAAACCTAGAACTTCCGTTGCTACAAGCCTCTGTAATGAAGCGATCACATCTGGAGGCCTTCTCTGGCACTCTACCGGAGGGGCAAATCATCACCAGACGCCATCTTCATCATCCCGGCGGTCTCCATGACGAGGAGGGAGTAGTTCACCCTCGGGGCTAAGGGTATGCTCTCAAAGGATGCTCTCATCAACATTGTACGTTAATACTACAAACTTAAAGTACTACTAGTAATTTTCTCTAATACTACAAACTTAAACTACTTCTCACATGCTGCCATTGGGGCATGCTGGTCAGACGCCGGCGTTCTCCTTCCCGGCCTTGTAGGCGGCAGCCTACCATGCTTCGATCTCCGCCATGCTCTCCTCACCATGGCGTGCGACCTCTTTTTTCTTGCGGCAGCGGGACTCTCTTTTCTTGACTACTTTCTGCCTTTTCTGATCCTTCTGTGCGGCTTGGCCGCCTCTAGATCCACCACCCATTCGGCCATGGCAGCCTCAAAGTCCGCCCATGTAACTGTCTGGCCGACAGCGGCGATGAACTCGGCGCGGCGAGATGCCATCGCTTCCTTACCATGTGTGCAGTCGTGGGCGGCGAGGAACGCGGCGCGGCGAGATGCCATCGCTTCCTTACCATGTGTGCGATCGTGGGCGGCGAGGAACGCGGCGGCGGGATGCCATCGCTTCCTTACCAGTTACTGTGCCGCAGTGCCATGAACGATGCCCCGAGAGAGCTCTGGGATGGAGGGGTCGGGCAGCCGTGCAGTGCGGTGGTATTCAAGAGCTCAAAGAAAAACGACAATAGAAATTTGGCTTCCCTTACAATCTTGCTCGCTCATTATCGCACACAGTTCATCTCCGTCGCTTCCGGAAATAGTGTGCACTCAGCCTATTGTGTGTTGCGTTATGAAACAGTGTGCACGGAACCCCAGCCACGCGGATCACGCGTGTGCACCGTAGGATGCACCGCGATGGAACCACAATCCATGTCCCCCACATCACACCCGTGCACCTGTAGCTGGATTGGATTTATATGCGCTAAATGCCTAGAAAATGCACATAATCCCCTAAATATGGTAAATGAGCCCGGGAAAATGTTAAATTGGAACACGTTGCATTTGAGGCGGTATGTTGATCGTTGGAAAAAACTGAATGGCAAACTAGGACGTAAATTTGGATTTCCCTTCAGTTTTGGGGATTTCCCTCTCGAAAGCATGGAACTTCCTCGGTGATGGTTCGATTTATGAAGGGCATGCATGACGACATTAACCAAACCTTCTCAAATTTTTACCAGGGCATGGTGAGGTCATACCATGGCACCATGCCAGGCGTCATGTTTTAAGCATTTATTTCATTTTTTTCTATAGTTGAAAACCCAACAAACAAACATTTGTGGTTGACTATTGCCACACATTTCATAGAAATATATGTCCATTACTTGTAAAAGGCATGAATTTACTAAATGGCACGAGCATGGTTTTCCAGGCCATTCTTGTGGACCCTTTCATGCACTGATTGTTTGAACTTGAATTATGTGCATTAATGCCTAGGAAATGCACATAATCCCCTAAATATGGCAAATGAACCCAAAAAAGTGCCAAATTTGAACACGGTGATTTGCAGGTTGTATGTTCATCATAGAAAAAAAAACTCGTGGACAAAGGACAAAGGAAACTTGGACCCCCCTTCAATCTTGGTGATTTCCCCCTCGAAACCATGAAACTTCCTCGGTGATGGTTCGTTTTATGAAAGGCGTGCATGACGACATTTTTACCAGGGCACGGTGAGGTCATACCATGGCACCACACCATGCGTCATGTTTTCCAAGCATGTATTTAATTTTTGTAGTTGTTAACCCAGTAAACGAAGCGTTTATGGTTACCTATTTCCACACATTTCCTTGAAATATCTGCCCATTCCTTGTAAAAGGCATGAGAATGTACTAACTAGCATGAGCATGGTTTTCCAGACCATTCTTGTGGACCTTTTCATGCACCGATTGTTCAAATGTGCATAATTAATGCCTAGAAAATGCACATAATCCCCTAAATATGGTAGATGAGTTCGGAAAAATGTCAAATTTGAACACGTTGCATTTGAGGCGGTATGTTGATCGTTGGAAAAAATTGAATGACAAACTAGGACGGAAATTTGGATTCCCCTTCAATCTTGGTGATTTCCCTCTCGAAAGCATTGAACTTCCTCGGTGATGGTTCGATTTATAAAGGGCATGCAAGATGACATAAATCAAACCTTCTCAGCTTTTAACCAGGGCACGGTGAGGCCATACCATGGCACCATGCCAGTCGTCATGTTTTTCAAGCACATATTTCATTGTTCTATAGTTGATAACCCAGTAAATGACGCGTTTGTGGTTGACTATTGCCACGCATTCCATTGAAATCTCTGCCCGTTCCTTGTAAAAGGCTTGAGAAATTACTAAATACCACGAGTATGTTTCTTCGAGACCGTTCTTGTGCACCCTTTCATGCACCGATTGTTTGAATTTGAATTATGTGCATTAATGCCTACAAATGCACATAATTCCCTAAATATTGTAAATGAACCCGGAAAAGTGTCAAATTTGAACACGGTCATTAGCAGGGTGTATGTTCATCATAGAAAAAAAACCATGGATGAAGGACAAAGGAAATTTGGCTTCCCATTCAATCTCGATGATTTACTATCGCACACGATTCATCTCCGTTGCCTCTGTGAACCATGTGTGTTCACTCACACATGCAAAAGGAAAAAAGAAAACCCTCTCTCACTTTATCCCCACTCACTCGCCGCGGACTCCTCCGCAACTCCGCACCCTAAGCTTGACGGCTGTTGGCGGCGGGCGTAGGTCGCGCTCCAAACGGCACCGGATTTCGCCCCTACCGCTTTCCGCCGCTTATCTGCACCGACATTCTAGACTCTGATCGACTGGGGTTTACTGCGGGATTGGGCCAGGGATTTTTCTCATGGAGAATGTAATCAACTTAATTAGCGAATTAGCGAAATATTCACTCATCTCTTATCGCAGTTCATCCGTCATTGTTAATCAATCGGTGAAAATCGCCGTGGAATCATTTTTGTTCTAGCTGATTTGTGGGTGTTCATTCATGTGTCCACAGTGTGAGCACCAATCGAGCAACTATGGTTGTGGCCAGTCGGAAATGAAGTTCTATCTCACCATTCCGGATGACTTCAGGAGCGCTCGGTATGTTCAATCTCAACCTACCATGGTCGGCATGGCCTAAATTTGTGAACATATACCGTCTGTTGCTACATTATCTATTTTTAATTCTATATTTTTGTAATTTTCTTTCATCTATATATATATATGGATCTGTTCTATCAGTTACTCCCATATTTGCATCTTGCTCTGTTATTTCAATATATCTTATTTACGATCTTAATTTTCATTTCAAGCAGTACATCCCTTGCTTTGCAAGAACAGGAGTAGAAGAAAATCTTGGGCTTTACTTTGCTGATGACTCCCAGGATGTCATATTGACAACGCAACATGGATTTACAATGACGGTTAGCGTAAAACTTGATAAAGATGGTCACTCCTATTTTAATGCGGGCCTTTGGAGAAAAATGTCTAAGTGTTATGAACTGAAAGCTGGCATGAAAATTCTAGTGTGTGCACCATAGCCTGGTCTAATTAACATGGATGTTTACTTCCCCAACGTCATCAGCCGATCAAAGTATGATCGAGGTTAGTGTCCTTTCAACTTTCTCCATGCTGTCATATTACTATTTAAGCAACCAATTGATCACTATTTAAGCAACCAATTGTGATATCATATTCTGACTCCGTTCCTAGGCAGTAACAAATTCTTTCTACCAATTTATGCGCACTATATATTCGTCTGCCATGTTCTGAATAAATAAACCTTTCCACCTTTTAAGTAGGATATGTTGGATGCATAGTGAATGATTTGTATGTTACTAAGCGTACCAAATTTCACTGGAAGGACTTGAAGCATGTCATACGTTTGTTGATAATCTGACAGAGATAGCACAGCGTATGAAAGTTGGATTTTGGATGGGATTAATTAGACCTATGGTGCACACACTAAACAAGACCAACTATGTGCACAAAATGCCGGTAAAAAGTCTTATTTTAATGTTAATGCTCATAAACTATATATATCTTCAATGATATGTTACAATTGTTTTTTATTCTACATGTCAACAGAAATTGCCCCCTGTAGCAGTTCCTGGATCGATTTCCCAGCATGGTCGAATTACACTTGTGCCTGCTAATAACGCCAAAGTGGTTGCAAGGTACTGCATTTCCCACAGAAATCGAACCATTCAAATTAACAAGTTCTCTCTTCTCATGGCAATGCATCCATATTGGAAAATTGGAGACACTGTTCTACTCATGCTCTACCAAGGCACAAGAGGGATCTTCCTTTTCATTGACGAGATGCCGAGTCACCGTGATCAAGCCGCTTCCAGTGGATAGTTGTGGTTGTTGGCCCTTAGCCTCTTAAAATGTGCTAGATGTTACTGTATATGTTAAGTATGTAGATATGAACCACATGGTTGTTGGGCCTTAGCCCCTTAAAATGTGATAGTTGTTACTATGTTAAGTATGTAGATATGGATATGATTGTCGCAATAGTGTTACGAAGATCCTCCTTTTGTCGAATAGTGTAACCACTATATATATGTTACTCAAATGTTGTTACCCAAGTTCATAAATTTTCATGGAAAGTATTAGTATCGTACATAGTTAATTGAGTTTAAGCGTGTGCCCGATGTCCAGAAGGCATTTGCATATTAACTGTCCATATTGCAAATTTACACACATGTTAACATAAGGAAACATATGTGTAACATACTAATCATCGTACACGAACCGCATGAAACATGTGGTAAGCAATCCAAACAATTCAAGAAAATCATCGTACACAAGTACTCGCAGACGCATCATGTAAGATACTCCGCCACCGCAAGCAACTAGTTTGCATTTTTCAAAGTTTTTTGTACACACAGAATCGCACACGAAGTAACTATATTGACCGTTTGTGTTGTAATTTCTCATCGCAAACAGTTCATCCGAGTCGGCTGTTTTCCACGTATCACACACATCTTGTTTACACGACTCGTTTGTATTCTTTTGGCTCATCGCAAACAGTTCATCCATGTGAACTGTATGCCGCATATCACACGCATCTTGTTAAGTTGAACCGATTTTGT
The DNA here is from genome assembly GCF_018294505.1 of Triticum aestivum. NCBI lineage: Eukaryota > Viridiplantae > Streptophyta > Magnoliopsida > Poales > Poaceae > Triticum > Triticum aestivum. The sequence goes on from NC_057794.1 coordinate 373,230,149, forward strand.
TGTGTTCCCTAATCGAAAACAGTTCGTCCGAGTTAACCGTATGCTATATATCGCACACACATTGATATGGCTGCCCGTTTCTGTTGTTCTACCTCATCGCAAACAGTTCGAATGGATTAACCGTGTGTCCTGCATCACACACACATTGTTATGGCTGCCCGTTTATGTTTCTGCCTCATCGCAGGCAGTTTGAATGGATTAATCGTGTGTCCTGCATCGCACACGCAACTAAAATCTGAACCATTTTTCATGGCTCCGCCATCGCAAATGTTTTGCACCTTTTTGACGGGTTTTTTACACCACCATTTGCAATTATTGCATCGCACACAGTTTCGGCAAAGGGTCTCTGATTGTAGTGTCGCGTTAGCAGTACCTGTAGTAGTGTATGATTCAATTATGTTAGCACTGTTGAGAGATTGCGCTAGCAAATGTATGAACCCTAGGCCTTGTTCCTAAGCATTGCAATATCGTTTGTGCCCCGTTTTCTCACTTGCTACCTTACTTTTTTATATTTTCAGATTACAAAAATCTATATCTATTATCCATACTTGTGTCACCATCTCTTCACCGAATTAGTGCACCTATACAGTTTACCATTGTATTGGCTATGTTGGGGACACAAGAGATTTCTTGTATTTGATTGCAGGGTTGTTTGAGAGAGACCATCCGCATCCGACGCCTCCTATGGATTGATAAACCTCAGGTCATCCACTCGAGGAAAATTTGTTGTTGTCCTACAAAACTATGCACTTGGAGGCCCAACCACGTCTACAAGAATAAAAGCTGCGTAGTAGACATCACTCTTCTCAAAGAAGTAGCACCTCACTAATACCACAAGTCCACAACATGCAACATGTCAATAGCATCTAATGACGTGCTTGGTTGCTTGCATCAACCCCAACTAGGCCCACGCGGGAAAATTTCGCCCTGGTTGGTTGCCCGACCTGCATCAGATTCTTGGCTTGCATGAAATTTAAAGCACTTCTCAATCAGGCTTGATAGGAACGATCGAATCAGCCATTTTCAGTGAGCCAAGCTCGAGTGATGCAGGGGAGTGGAATGCAGTGTTGACCTCCTGCGTCCACAGAGATAGCGCGAGCACGCGTGTGTCTCTGAAAAAGCAGCAGGAGGAATTGGCATCACCTCTCGCTGATTCAGTTGACCTATATAGCCAGCCTCACCTCACCGCCAAAACTTCCGCCATCATTCCTCCGCTCTCAAGCTTTCCCCCGGCGTGGATCGACAACAAGGACCAGATAAGTAGCGCTCCTTCTCCGTCCATCGGTTGATGGCGACGGCGATTTGAGTCCTCCTCTTCTCCGACATGTTCCATGCCTCCTTCGAGCTGCGTCGATGGCGTCTCTGAGTTCAACCACCCCTTCTCTGTACTCGTTCTAGCTAGATCTGTGAGCATGTGGTGGGGTTAGATCTATGACCATGTTGTAGAATTGCACACCGCTGATCTGTGTGAATGTGATGTTCTGGTAGCTAGTGGTGATGGATTTGAAGCATGCTAGGAGTTGTTTCCACGCCAGCAAGGATTGATAGCTAGTGATGATCGATTGTTAGTATGCTTGATATGTAATATGCTAGTATGCAAGTGTGGGCTAGTTTGTTGAACTCATTGCCATAGAGGGTTTAAGAGTAGGAAGGCGGCAGGGGCTGCTTACTCCAAGGACGTGTTGTCATGCTGAAGCAGGCATGCAGTGTTGAAGTTGGCAAGTCCGATTGACAGTTTGGGCTGAAGAACTCCATCATCATCGTCCAGTTCATCATGATTGCAGCGTTGTTTTATTGGTGTGATCATTGTGATCCTGTGTAAGGTGTAGCTGGTAAGCTCACCATGTTGGGTACAAGGTAACCGGACATCACTGCGTGTATGCAATCAAACAACGTGCAGTAATATGAGCTCAACCAATGCGAGCAAGCAAAGACAGTGTGTAGAGTCATTGGTAGCATGGAAAGGGGATGCAGACAACCAATCAACATGCAGATGTTGATTTTTCTTGCCTACATTAGCACAAGCAGGCTCACCTGGGACAAATATGCAAAGTGGCAAAAAACGTGCGACTAACCAAATGCGTCATAAGCATACATGTATTTTCATTAGGAGCAACACCCTGTGTGGTGAAAGGGAGGTTCATTTCTAGGGCTACGTCGCCCTTTTCTACTAATTGGGCTGGCTGTACAGACTATGTGTCAAAAATAAAATTGTTTTATTTTGACTTGCCAATTTGTTGGGTAACTTGTTTGGACTAAAGGCTTTGTTGTTGTTGTTGTTGTTG
>NC_057794.1:373233150-373233388 GCF_018294505.1 Triticum aestivum
TGTTGCTGCTGTTGCTGCTGCTGTTGTTGTTGTTGTTGTTGTTGTTGTTGTTGTTGTTGTTGTTGTTGTTGTTGTTGTTGTTGTTGTTGTTGTTGTTGTTGTTGTTGTTGTTGTTGTTGTTGTTGTTGTTGTTGTTGTTGTTGTTGTTGTTGTTGTTGTTGTTGTTGTTGTTGTTGTTGTTGTTGTTGTTGTTGTTGTTGTTGTTGTTGTTGTTGTTGTTGTTGTTGTTGTTGTTGTT
>NC_057794.1:373234612-373242103 GCF_018294505.1 Triticum aestivum
GTTGTTGTTGCTGTTGCTGTTGCTGTTGCTGTTGCTGTTGCTGTTGCTGTTGCTGCTGCTGTTGCTGCTGCTGTTGCTGCTGCTGTTGCTGCTGCTGTTGTTGTTGCTGTTGCTGTTGCTGTTGTTGTTGCTGTTGTTGTTGCTGCTGTTGTTGTTGTTGTTATTGTTGTTGTTTGACTCGTTAATTTCGCAATACCTAGTCAATACACACCGAAGGCCCATACATACCATTGTTGGGTAACTGGTGCATTGCCTTGCCAAATTATCAATTCCTCAGATTGGTAGACAGATAAATGTAAATTCTTGCTGTTAGTCTGTGAGGCTTGTGTTTCAATTTTGCTTTGCATTACCTGGATTTGATGTTGTATTGTACTTAACATATTTCAGTTAGGAACTTGTTTGTATTTCTAATGTGGCCACTGTGATAGACAATTTCTTGTCTAGTAACACTCACGTATCTGAAAGTGTACTTTTAAGATCGATGATTGGTTTGAACTATTTCAGAAGATAGCAGATTTGCCCATCACTCGTGATGTTAGATTTACTATGCTATGATTCTCGCCAACTTTTGCATAATTGATGACAAGGTCTCTGTTTTTTATGAAATTTCTGGTTGTAAAAGCCCTTTGTAGTATTTCAATGCCAACCTAAATATGGATGCAGCCTGGAGCAGCAGTTTCGGTGGTGTAAATTTTTGGACAGCCCATCATGTTTATTGGTTGTGTCTAGTCTTACATTGACATCATGAAGCTTAATGCAGATTGGTAGCTAAACCCTCTTGAAATAATGATGTGAACATAATTTTTTGCACTCCCATACCGTGTCCTCTCTGTAGTTCTTTACAGTCCTCATGACCTCATCATCATCATCTCCATGCTAAATGTTAATGTTCCCTCCAATCCATTATCATCAGGTATTTGTTTGTGTTTTCAGTGGGATAACTTACCCAAAGAACAAACTTTCCTTGTCGATTTGAGTTACTAACCCAATAGAGCTTATTTAGTCTTCAATTACTTCAGTAGTTCATTGTTTGTTCTTATACCGCGCATTTCCCACCACATGTGTATTTTCTTCTCAGTTTTCTACCACCGCTGTATCAAGTTTGAGACACTCTACTTACTCTTATGCCACACATTTCCCACTACATGCATACGGATTTCCTTTCGGGACATGGATCCATCATCCCACTGGAGCTCAACATTGTCTCGTCAAAGGTCGAACAATACCGTCTTTTGTTAATACGTATTTTGCTTGAATTTTCAGTTTGGAAGTTTCATCCTTCTATGGCGAGACCGAGGCTACTAAAGGTAACATAAAGAACCCATCTGCTTAACTGTCCTCCAGTTAATGGAAGCAATACAATATAACTATATAAATGTTGACAACCAGTTAGCTGAAGATCTTATAATAATCCTATTATTGGTGGGATTCTTTGAATGTTTTGTTGTATTTTCATACTCTTGGGGTCGTTTAGACCCTTTCATACATACCCCTTTTCAATATATTTTTGGTAGAGCTCTATCCTACTGTTCTTGTAAAAAAGAAAGATCTTAAGAGTCTCTGCTCAAATTTTGGTCCCTCGGTGATTGCGTCTAGCGGTACAATATCTGAGCACTGACAGACCATGGATGCCTGGATCTTAACCCAATTGTATGATATGAACTATTATAGACAAAGTTTATCATTTTTATTAGTTGATAGTTTTCTTCTGCAGTAAGGACCATTTATGCTTTTCTGTTGCTTATTCTTCATCAATATTCATGATTCTCTTGATACAGACAATCTGCTTTGCGACTGTAATGCTAGATTAAATTGAGTTGTCCCCTTAGCCAAAACAGAATATCTACACAACCACTTGGTCTGTTTTACCGTAATGTATACGTGTCAGCCTATATGTTTTCTGGTTTTTTTAATTTCTTCTTTGGCAGAATGTGAAAGATTACCCTTTGATTTACCAGAAGCGAAGGAAGAATTAGTAGCAGGTTACCAAACTGAATATTGTGGTATCAAATATGGTTTATTTTATCTTGTTTCTTACCTAAATTTATTAATTTCTTCTTTATTTGTAACAATTCTCTACTTGGGCGGGTGGAATTTATCTATTCCCTATATATCATTTTTTGATATATTTTTCAAATGAATAAAGAAGTTGGAATTTTGGAAATGACAATGGGTATATTTATTACATTAACTAAAGCTTATTTATTTCTATCACAATAAGATGGACTTTACCGAGGATGAGAATGGATCAGTTATTAAATCTTGGATGGAAATTTATTTTACCTATTTCCCTGGGCAATCTCTTATTAACAACCTCTTGTCAACTTGTTTCACTATAAATAAGATAATACAATAATAGTAATAATATTTTCAACACAAAAGCTCGCTCAAACAAGAGAAAGAAACATATCTTTTTCATAGATATTTAGAATGAAAATATGTTACCTATGGTAACCGGGTTCATGAATTATGGTCAACAAACAATACGTGCTACAAGGTACATAGGTCAAAGTTTCATAACTACCTTATCCCACACAAATCGTTTACCTATAACGATCCACTACCCTTATGAAAAATCAATTACACTAGAGCGTTTCCGAGGGCGAATCCACTTTGAATTTGATAAATGTATTGCTTGTGATGTGTTCGCGTATGTCCGATAGATTTACCCGTTGTGGATTGGAGATTTGAAAATGATATCAAACGAAAACAATTGCTTAATTATAGTATTGAATTCGGAGTTTGTATATTTCGTGGCAACTGTTTTGAGTACTATCCAACAAGTTGTTTATCAATGACTGAAGAATATGAACTTTCTACCTATGGTCGTCATGAATTGAATTACAATCAAATTGCTTTAAGTCGGTTACCAATCTCCATAATGGGAGATTACACAATTCAAACAATTAGGAATTCATCAGAAGTAAAATAAACAAAGAAAAATCTTCAAATTCAAGAACGATTACTGATTACTAAACTTTGATTTTGTCTTTTTGTTATAAAAATCTAATAATTCTTTGTTAAACTATAAAATTAAACTATAAAGAAAAACAAAAAACTACTGCTTATTGGAAATTCTTTGTTATTTTAAATCAAACTAGATTTTTGGTGATATAATATAATTTCTAACTATACAGTTTATACACGAAAAATACCCTAATCCTTTTTTCCTTCCTTGAAACCTTTGGTTTTAGTTAGTTCATGAAATTTTTTATACTATTAATTTCTTCTTATCCATAATGTAATTACCTCACTACTCCAGGATGCTGCTAACGCGACACTACGATCAGAGACCCTTCGACGAAACTGTGTGCGATGCAATAATCGTAAACGGTGGTGTAAAAGAACCGTCAAAAAAGGTGCAAAACATTTGCGATGGCGGAGCCATTAAACACAGTTCTGATTTGTTTCGTTTGCGATGCAGGGCATACGGTTCAGTTCAATGAACTGTTTGCGATGAGGCGAAACAAAAGAAACGGGCGGCCAGATGAAGGCCTGTGCGATATACAACATACGGTTCACTCGGATGAACTGTTTGTGATGAGGATGAACAATAGAAATGGGCAGCTAGATAAAGGTGTGTGTGATTGAGGGCATATGCTTCAGAAGGATTAACTGTTTGCCATTAGGCAACAGAACAAAAACGGGTTAGCCAGATCAAAGTGTCTGCGATTGATGGCATACACTTTACACGGATGAACTATTTGCGATTAGCCACAACAAACTGAAACAGTTAGATAGATCAACGTGTGTGCGCTAGATGGGCGCACACATTATAATTAAAAGAAGCATGCGCGATGGTAATAACGAGCGCACACGATTGTTGGAACAAGACGTGTGCTGACATTGCCTATTGCGGTGCACCCTATGGTGCAAACGCCACATACACGGCCGAGAAGGCGTACGTGCCCACGTTGCGCCTTCCGGGAATAGTGCCGCACTTATAACCATCAGCAAATTTTAAGCATGCATCCCGTCACATTCCAAATTGCAAACCTATTCACACCGATCAAAACCTAAATGGTTTCCCACTTAGGAGCGTATTACTACTCGGTTATAAATACTACAACTCCAAGATGACTGCACATTCCTCCTCAACTTCTCATCCACAAAAACAAACAAGTCATTCATCATCGTTCCCCTACGTCTGCCATGGCCAGCGTGAGTTCTGGGTCGAGAGATTGCCACCAGGGAGATGCGAGCATGGAAGTGGAAGCACGAGAGATGTCCCGCCTCGTCGCGAACACAGCCGGCATGTCCTGCCGCGCAGCCGTAGTAGCACAGAGGTTCCGCTGTGTCGCCGAAGCAGCACGCATGTCCCGCCGCACCGTCGATGCGGCAGACTGGTCCGGCCGCACCGCGAAAGTAGAAGAGATGTCCCGTCGCGCTGCGAATGCAGCAGAGATGTCCTCCCGCACCGTGGTAGTCTGGGAAAATGTCTCGTGGGCAGGCGAGGACTCTTACAGGTGCATGCATGCGATCTTCCATAGCCATATGGATCAGATCTCCAGCTGGGCGAGGTTGCAGGACGACATGAAAGCCTCTTTTGAATAGGCTACCGGCATCATTCGACAACTAAATGAGAGCAATGCGAAGCTTCGGGCCAAGCGAGACCTGCTGAGGGCGAAGATCGTCCAAAGTGCAGAGCAGCAGGATGAGACCACTGCCTTGTTGAAGAGGACCGGCGTCATCGTTGACAAACTTATGGACGAGAATGCCATGCTGCGCATCGAGCGCAAAAGGCTGGTGGAGAAATCCGTGGATGCTCTCAAACAGCATCTTGAGGACAAGAAAGAGCTCATCGCCGCTCGCCGCGGAGACTAGTTCCCGCGGCCTGCAGCAATGCATCAAGAAAGTAGAGATCAGCGAGCCAGATCGTTGTCTTCCTTCTTCTTTTGCCCTTGTGTATTTCGGGTGTTGCCGCATGTGGCTTTTTTTAATTATGCTCCTAATTATTTAAGACAATTATTATCCACTGTCATCGTCCTTATATTCATCATGCTTGCTATAAGTCGCAGTCGATGCTATATAGGTCCGTCGGATCTTACATTAAGATCCATGCAAAACTTTCTTTTTAGATTTTGATTTTTCTCTCTTAAATCTCAGTCCAGTGAGACATATAGCCATGCTGTAGAACAGGGGCTCGGGCGCCATCAATGGAGACGTTGGGAGGGAGGTGCGCAGCGGGTAGCGGTCAAAGGGCTCTCCTCCCGATGAGCACGCGCAGGGGTCTGATCGCACACCTCCCGTACTCAAATAGCTACCCCGCACGGCACCTCCGAGCCAATAAAAAAAGAGGACGCATGGCGGCACGTAATTGGTAAGTAGAATGCCCACGGTTTCAATAATACTTGTGTTTCCGATTTGTAATGTGAGAGCACTTGTTCCAAAATGACTTTGTTGATTGTTAATGTGTGTGCCTTTGGAAAAAGGGCAGAAACATTACCACAACATGTTGGTGCCATGTCATGATACCATGCCAAGTTTCATGATTTTCAGGCGTGTTTTGGATTTACAGGAATAAAAAACCAAGTTTCTCAATCTTTCCGGCCGAGCCACCACGCCTAGATGTTTGAATTTCATTCACATTTCTTGCATGGGACCTAGAAATTCACCCAAGGACACACATGTGATTTTTCAACCAACTTTAGTGCACTGGAGCATGTGCTTGTAGTTCAAATTTGAATTATGCACATTAAATGCGTAGAAACTCAATTAATGTATAAAAAGGCCAAACGAACCCAGAATAATTCCAAAATTTAGCATGATACTTCTATTTGGTCTAATCTGCCTGTGTAAAAATATTAAGGTGGGGGGAGGCAATGTACGTATGTCGTTTCGCACACGAAGATCACATGTTCCCTCTCGGAACCACGAGCCTTCTTGAGGGAAGCTCCGGTTTGCAAGAAGCTTACACCAAAGCTTGTCCCAATTCGGCCAAAAAAATTACCGCAACATGTTGGTGCCATGTCATGACATCATGCCGAGTTTCATGATTTTCAGGCATGTTTTGGATTTACAGGAATTAAAAAACCATGTTTCCCAATCTTTCCGGCCGAGCCACAACTCCTAGATGTTTGAATTTCATTCTCATTTCTTGCATGAGACCTATAAATTCACCCAAAGACACACATGTGATTTTTCAACCAACTTTGGTGCACTGGAGCATGTGTTTGTAGTTCAATTTTGAATTATGCACATTAAATGCGCAGAAAATCAATTAATGTATAAAAAGGCCAAATGAACCCGGAATAATTCCAAATTTAGCACGATACTTCTATTTGGTCCAATCTGCCTGTAAAAAATTAAGGTGGGAGAAGGGAGTGTGCGTATGTCATTTCACACACGGAGGAGACACGTTCCCTCTCGGAACCACTAGCCTTCTTGAGGGAAGCTCCGGTTTGCAAGAAGCTTACACCAAATCTTGTCCCAATTCGGCCAAAAAATTTACCGCAGCATGTTGGTGCCATGTCATGACACCATGCCAAGTTTCATAATTTTTAGGCGTGTTTTGGATTTACAGGAATTAAAAAACCAAGTTTCTCAATCTTTCCGGCCGAGCCACGACGCCCAGATGTTTGAATTTCATTCCCATTTCTTGCATGGGACCTATAAATTCACCCAAAGACACACATGTGATTTCTCAAAAAACTTTGGTGCATTGGAGCATGTTGTAACACCCCGTATGTAACCTGCCATATTTGTATTCCAACTCTTGCCTTTTCCGGCACTAAGTTATGTTATTTCCTTGTTGTCGGGTTTTTGTCTTCATGTTGTTTTGTCTTTGTCATGCATCTCATATCATGTCATCATGTGCATCACATTTGCATACGTGTTGGTCTCATGCATCCGAGCATTTTCCCTGTTGTCCGTTTTGCATTCTGGCGCTCCTATGTCCTTCGGTGTCCCTTTCTACCTTCTTTTCGTGTGCCGGTGTTAAACGTTCTCGGATTGGACCGAGACTTGCCAAGCGGCCTTGGTTTACTACCGGTAGACCGCCTGTCAAGTTTCGTGCCATTTGGACTTCGTTTGATACTCCAACGGTTAACCGAGGAACCGAGAAGGCCTCGTGTGTGTTGCAGCCCAACACCTCTCAAAAGTGGCCCAAAAACCCACCTAAACCCTCTCCATCATCTAGGTCGTTCGATCACGATCGTGTGGCCGCAAACCCTGCTCAATTTGGAGCCTCCTAGCTCCTCCTACCTATAAAAAGGCCTCTTCCCCCGAAATTCCGGATCCCAAACCACCCTAACCCTAGCTCCCCTCGTCCCTCAGCGCGCCGGACACGTCCGGGCGCACCGGACACACCTCGCCGCGCCAACCGTCGGGCGCCACGTGGCATCTCGCCCACATCCCCACCGGCCCGCCGAGCCCATCTCCGTCCCCCGCGGCCCACATCGCCCGGCCGCCGCTCGCAGCGCCTGCGCCCGCCTCCTCCTTCATTGCGTCGCCGCCTCGCCGCCTTGCCGTCTCGTTGTCGGCCGCCGCCGC
>NC_057794.1:373242481-373250442 GCF_018294505.1 Triticum aestivum
CGCCGCCGCTCGCCGCCCGGTCGCCGCTCTCGCCCACCGCCGCTCGCCGCATCGGCCGCCGCAAGCGCCGTCTTCCCCGGCACTGGTGGGCGCCTCCTCGCTGCCCCGGCGACTCTCCGGCCGGATCCAGCTCCGGCCGCCTCTTCCTCGTCTTCTCCGGTGACCCCGCTCCAATTCTGGTGATCCTCGAAGTGCGTGCTGCCGGATCCAGATCTGATCGTGAGGGTTGACTTTTGCCCTAATCTTAGTATTTTTTTTTGCATATTTCATCATGCTATATCTCCGCATCCGTGGCTCTGTTTTGGGCGTGTAGCATATCAAATTGTTCATCTCGACGAGTACTTCATTTCATCTCATTGCATCATGTTCATTTGAGTTCATCTTGATGCCCTAAATGTTGTTGCAAGAGTGCTAGTTTATATTAGTTTCAGACTCTTATCAGTAATTGGAATTTTGTCATTTTTGCCATGATTGTTGTGTGCCTCCTATGAACTTGAGCCCTACATGTGTTTTGAAGTATGCCATGCCATCTTTACAGGGGTGTATGCCATGTATTTTTGTGATCTCTGTGGTGACTAGCACAAGCATGCAAAGTAGCCCTCGTAATGTTGTTGATTTCAGGGACTTAGAAATCTTCTAAAGTCTTTGCCCTGTTAATAATTTTATGCCATGTATTCAGGTTGCTACAGAGTGATCCATGACTCTTTTGAGGATGATCAGTAAGGATGTTTTGTAGATAATGTTGTGCTCTATCCATCCATGTCTTTGTTTGCAATTATGGAGCACCCTAGCTTGACTCAGTCGAGCTCTACTTTTGCTATAAAATGTTCCTGGCAGAATGTTTACATGTTAAGCATTTTTGCCGAGGTTGTTGTAGTTGATACATGCATGCTATGTTGTTGTTCTTGCCATGTTTAGCTTCTATGCCATGTCTACTTGTTGGGTGTATGCTTAGTTTGTCATGCCATGCTTTGTGGTGAGTGCGTCGAGCTCGCAAACATGCCTACTTAATATCTGTTTTGCCATGTTCCAGTTTTTCTGCTAAGTCTAAACCTGTTAATGATAATTGCTATGTTCACATGGTTGCCACTGTATTTTCTGATCCCTTTTAGCTCATGGTCAGTAAGGGACTTTTGTTGTATGCTTTGATTAGCTTCATGCCATGCCTTGCTTTGCCATGATATGTTCCTATAGCATGTTGTTATCTTGCTCTAAACATTGCTTCCTAATGTTAAATTCCTAGCATATTGTTATTTTCCTAAGTCTGTAACCTGTTATCTTTTGCACTTTTGCCATGCTTGTTTGAACCAGCTATTGAGTGAATTAACCGTAGCTCGGTGTTCATATTTTGTCAAGAATCTTGAGTGGATCACTTCCATGTGATTTGTTGTTATGTTTGAGTGCAGCAGCTTGTTGTTCTTGATGCATTTAGATGGCCTCGTGCTGTTAATCGCAGCTTTGTGCCATTATTGTTTTGTTTGCCATTTGCAAACCGTGCATCCGATTCTGGTGAACTTTATATCGATTTCGACCGAAATTAACTCATCTTTCCAGTGGCACTCTTGGTTTTCCAAGTTGAGGACAGGTTCAATCTTTCCTTTCCGAAACATGCATATGCATCGCATATCACATCCCGCATATCATGCCATGTTTTGCATCATGTTGCTTGTGCATTGCACGTGGTTGATTGTGTCTCCCTTTGCTTGTATTCTTGCTTTGGGTAGAGCCGGGAGATGAGTACGTGATCGAGGAGCCCGTTGAGTACGTTTACGAGGATCAAGCTAATGTCAACTCGGAGAACTTTGCAGGCAAGATGACCATACCCTCGAAATCACTTCTATCTTTGCTTGCTAGATGCTCACTCTTTTGCTATGCCTATGCTATGATACCTACCACTTTCTTATCATGCCTCCCATATTACCATGTCAAACCTCTAACCCACCTTGTCCTAGCAAACCGTTGTTTGGCTATGTTGCCGCTTTGCTTGGCCCCTCTTATAGCGTTGTTAGTTGCAGGTGAAGATTGGACCTTGTTCCTTGTTGGAACATGTTTATTGTTGGGATACCATCATATTATCTTGTTTACTTTAATGCACCTATATACTTGGTAAAGGGTGGAAGGCTCGGCCTTATGCCTGGTGTTTTGTTCCACTCTTGCCGCCCTAGTTTCCGTCATACCGGTGTTATGTTCCTTGATTTAGCGTTCCATACATGGTTGGGTTATAATGGGAACCCCTTGACGTTTCGCCTTGAATAAAACTCCTCCAGCAATGCCCAACCTTGGTTTTACCATTTTCCACCTAGCCTCTTTTCCCTTGGGTTTCCGGAGCAAGAGGGTCATCTTTATTTAAACCCCCCCTAGGCCAGTGCTCCTCCGAGTGTTGGTCCGGACCGAGTAGACTGCGGGGCCACCTCGGGGCAACTTGAGGGTTGGTTTTACTCGTAGGATGTCTCATCCGAGTGTGCCCTGAGAACGAGATATGTGCAGCTCCTATCGGGATTTGTCGGCACATTCGGGCGGCTTTGCTGGTTTAGTTTTACCATTGTCGAGATGTCTTGTAACCGGGATTTCGAGTCTGGTCGGATTGTCTTGGGAGAAGGAATATCCTTCGTTGACCGTGAGAGCTTGTGATGGGCTAAGTTGGGACACCCCTGCAGGGTTTTGAACTTTCGAAAGCCGTGCCCGCGGTTATGGGCAGATGGGAATTTGTTAATGTCCGGTTGTAGAACACCTTAAACTTAACTTAATTAAAATGAATCAACAGAGTGTGTGGCCATGACGGTCTCTTTTCTGCGGAGTCCGGGAAGAGAACACGGTCTCGAGTTATGCTTGAACGTAGGTTGTTCTAGGATCACTTCTTGATCATAGTTTATCGACCGTGCCTTTGCCTTCTCTTCTTGCTCTCATTTGCGTATGTTAGCCACCATATATGCTAGTGTTTGCTGCAGCTCCACCTCATACCTTTTACCCTTCCTATAAGCTTAAATAGTCTTGATCGCGAGGGTGTGAGATTGCTGAGTCCCCGTGACTCATAGATTACTTCCAAAACCAGATGCAGGGACCGATGATACCGCTCCAGGAGATTCGACCGAGCTCAAGTGGGAGTTCGATGAGGACTCAGGATGTTACTACGTTTCCTTTCCAGATGATCAGTAGTGGAGCCCAGTTGGGGCGATCGGGGACTTTGTTGCATTCGGGATTGTTCTTTATTTTGGTTCCGTAGTCGGACCTTGATTGTATCTGGATGAATGTAATGTTATATTTATGCATTGTGTGACGTGGCAAGTGTAAGCCAACTATGTACCTCTTTTCCTTATTCATTACATGGGTTGTGTGAAGATTACCCCACTTGCAACATTGCTTACAATGCGGTTATGCCTCTAAATCGTGCTTCGACACGTGGGAGATATAGCTGAAGGAAATATGCCCTAGAGGCAATAATAATGTTATTATTTTATTTCCTTATATCATGATAAATGTTTATTATTCATGATATAATTGTATTATCCGGAAACATAATACTTGTGTGAATACATAGACAAACTAAACATCACTAGTATGCCTCTACTTGACTAGCTCGTTAATCAAAGATGGTTATGTTTCCTAACCATAGACATGTGTTGTCATTTGATTAACGGGATCACATTATTAGGAGAATAATGTGATTGACATGACCCATTCCATTAGCTTAGCACCCGATCGTTTAGTATGTTGCTATTGCTTTCTTCATGACTTATACATGTTCCTATGACTATGAGATTATGCAACTCCCGTTTGCCAGAGGAACACTTTGTGTGCTACCAAACGTCACAACGTAACTGGGTGATTATAAAGGAGCTCTACAGGTGTCTCCAAAGGTAAATGTTGGGTTGGCGTATTTCGAGATTAGGATTTGTCACTCCGATTGTCGGAGAGGTATCTCTGGGCCCTCTCGGTAATGCACATCACATAAGCCTTGCAAGCATTGAAACTAATGAGTTAGTTGTGAGATGATGTATTACGAAACGAGTAAAGAGACTTGCCGGTTGATGCGAGACGGTTATTAATTTAAATCAGTGAATAATGGTTGTTCTATTTATATGAGTAATATCTTTTATGGTCATGCACCCTTAAAGAGTGGTCTATTCTTATTAAATCTCAATAGTAGTGACACACATATTCATAATGTTGAAGCCAAAAGATGCAGAGTTGATAATGATAGTGCAACTTATTTGTGGCACTGCCGTTTGGGTCATATCGATGTAAAGCGCATGAAGAAACTCCATACTGATGGACTTTTGGAACCACTTGGTTATGAATCACTTGGTACTTGCGAACCATGCCTTATGGGTAAGATGACAAAAACACCGTTCTCCGGTACTATGGAGAGAGCAACAGATTTGTTGGAAATCATACATACAGATGTATGTGGTCCGATGAATGTTGAGGCTCGTGGTGGATATCGTTATTTTCTCACCTTCACAGATGACTTAAGCAGATATGGGTATATCTACTTAATGAAACATAAGTCTGAAACGTTTGAAAAGTTCAAAGAATTTCAGAGTGAAGTTGAAAATCATCGTAACAAGAAAATAAAATTCCTACGATCTGATCGTGGAGGAGAATATTTGAGTTACGAGTTTGGTGTACATTTTAAACAATGCGGAATAGTTTCGCAACTCACGCCACTCGGAACACCATAGCGTAATGGTGTGTCCGAACGTCGTAATCGTACTTTACTCGATATGGTGCGATCTATGATGTCTCTTACTGATTTACCGTTATCGTTTTGGGGATATGCTCTAGAGATGGCCGCATTCACGTTAAATAGGGCACCAACCAAATCCGTTGAGACGACGCCTTATGAACTGTGGTTTGGCAAGAAACCAAAGTTGTCATTTCTGAAAGTTTGGGGCTGCGATGCTTATGTGAAAAGCTTCAACCTGATAAGCTCGAACCCAAATCGGAGAAATGTGTCTTCATAGGATATCCAAAGGAAACTATTGGATACACCTTCTATCACAGATCCGAAGGCAAGACTTTTTTTGCTAAATTCGGAAACTTTCTAGAGAAGGAGTTTCTCTCGAAAGAAGTGAGTGGGAGGAAAGTAGAACTTGATGAGGTAACTGTACCTGCTCCCTTATTGGAAAGTAGTACATCACAGAAATCAGTTTCTGTGACACCTACACCAATTAGTGAGGAAGCTAATGATGATGATCATGAAACTTCAGAACAAGATACTACTGAACCTCGTAGATCAACCAGAGTAAGATCCGCACCAGAGTGGTACGGTAATCCTGTTCTGGAAGTCATGCTACTAGATCATGATGAACCTACGAACTATGGAGAAGCGATGGTGAGCCCAGATTCCACAAAATGGCTTGAAGCCATGAAATCTGAGATGGGATCCATGTATGAGAACAAAGTATGGACTTTGGTTGACTTGCCCAACGATTGGCAAGCAATTGAGAATAAATGGATGTTCAAGAAGAAGACTAACGCTGACGGTAATGTTACTGTCTACAAAGCTCGATTTGTCGCAAAAGGTTTTCGACAAGTTCAAGGGATTGACTATGATGAGACCTACTCACCCGTAGCGATGCTTAAGTCTGTCCGAATCATGTTAGCAATTGCCGCATTTTATAATTATGAAATTTGGCAGATGGATGCCAAAACTGCATTCCTGAATGGATTTTTGGAAGAAGAGTTGTATATGATGCAACCGGAAGGTTTTGTCGATCCAAAGGGAGCTAACAAAGTGTGCAAGCTCTAGCAATCCATTTATGGACTGGTGCAAGCTTCTCGGAGTTGGAATAAACGCTTTGATAGTGTGATCGAAGCATTTGGTTTTGTACAGACTTTTGGAGAAGCCTGTATTTACAAGAAAGTGAGTGGGAGCTCTGTAGCATTTCTGATATTATATGTAGATGACATATTACTAATCGAAAATGATATAGAATTTCTGAATAGCATAAAGGGATACTTGAATAAGAGTTTTTCAATGAAAGACCTCGGTGAAGCTGCTTACATATTGGGCATTAAGATCTATAGAGATAGATCAAGATGCTTAATTGGACTTTCACAAAGCACATACCTTGACAAAATTTTGAAGAAGTTCAAAATGGATCAATCAAAGAAAGGATTCTTGCCTGTGTTACAAGGTGTGAAGTTGAGTAAGACTCAATGCCCGACCAATGCAGAAGATAGAGAGAAAATGAAAGATGTTCCCTATGCTTCAGCCATAGGCTCTATCATGTATGCAATGCTATGTACCAGACTTGATGTGTGTCTTGCTATAAGTCTAGCAGGGAGGTACCAAAGTAATCCAGGAGTGGATCACTGGACAGCGGTCAAGAACATCCTGAAATACCTGAAAAGGACTAGGGATATGTTTCTCATATATGGAGGTGACAAAGAGCTCATCGTAAATGGTAACGTTGATGCAAGCTTTGACACTGATCCAGACGATTCTAAATCGCAAACCGGATACGTGTTTACATTAAATGGTGGAGCTATCAGTTGGTGCAGTTCTAAATAAAGCATTGTGGCGGGATCTACATGTGAAGCGGAGTACATAGCTGCTTCAGAAGCAGCAAACGAAGGAGTCTAGATGAAGGAGTTCATATCCGATCTAGGTGTCATACCTAGTGCATCGGGTCCAATGAAAATCTTTTGTGACAATACTGGTGCAATTACCTTGGCAAAGGAATCCAGATTTCACAAGAGAACCAAGCACATCAAGAGACGCTTCAATTCCATCCGGGATCTAGTCCAGGTGGGAGACATAGAGATTTGCAAGATACATACGGATCTGAATGTTGTAGACCCATTGACTAAGCCTCTTCCACGAGCAAAACATGATCAGCACCAAAGCTCCATGGGTGTTAGAATCATTACTGTGTAATCTAGATTATTGACTCTAGTGCAAGTGGGAGACTGAAGGAAA
This sequence comes from Triticum aestivum, assembly GCF_018294505.1. NCBI lineage: Eukaryota > Viridiplantae > Streptophyta > Magnoliopsida > Poales > Poaceae > Triticum > Triticum aestivum. The sequence continues at coordinate 373,249,407 of NC_057794.1, forward strand.
TATGCCCTAGAGGCAATAATAATGTTATTATTTTATTTCCTTATATCATGATAAATTTTTATTATTCATGCTAGAATTGTATTATCCGGAAACATAATACTTGCGTGAATACATAGACAAACTAAACGTCACTAGTATGCCTCTACTTGACTAGCTCGTTAATCAAAGATGGTTATGTTTCCTAACCATAGACATGTGTTGTCATTTGATTAACGGGATCACATTATTAGGAGAATAATGTGATTGACATGACCCATTCCATTAGCTTAGCACCCGATCGTTTAGTATGTTGCTATTGCTTTCTTCATGACTTATACATGTTCCTATGACTATGAGATTATGCAACTCCCGTTTGCCGGAGGAACACTTTGTGTGCTACCAAACGTCACAACGTAACTGGGTGATTATAAAGGAGCTCTACAGGTGTCTCCAAAGGTAAATGTTGGGTTGGCGTATTTCGAGATTAGGATTTGTCACTCCGATTGTCGGAGAGGTATCTCTGGGCCCTCTCGGTAATGCACATCACATAAGCCTTGCAAGCATTGCAACTGATGAGTTAGTTGCGAGATGATGTATTACGAAACGAGTAAAGAGACTTGCCGGTAACGAGATTGAACTAGGTATTGAGATACCGACGATCGAATCTCGGGCAAGTAACATACCGATGACAAAGGGAACAACATATGTTGTTATGCGGTCTGACCGATAAAGATCTTTGTAGAATATGTGGGAGCCAATATGAGCATCCAGGTTCCGCTATTGGTTATTGACCGGAGACATGTCTCGGTCATGTCTACATTGTTCTCGAACCCGTAGGGTCCGCATGCTTAAGGTTTCGATGACAGTTATATTATGAGTTTATGAGTTTTGATGTACCGAAGTTAGTTCGGAGTCCCGAATGTGACCACGGACATAACGAGGAGTCTCGAAATGGTCGAGACATAAAGATTGATATATTGGACGGCTATATTCGGACACCGGAAGTGTTCCGGGTGATTTCGGAGAAAACCGGAGTACCGGAGGGTTACCGGAACCC